>NC_091095.1:777500-950000 GCF_024713975.1 Paralichthys olivaceus | reverse complement strand
GGGGGGTTCTTTCAGTCTGTCAATCAGAATGTTGGTTTATACTTTAGAGAGTAAATCTCGCAACGAGTCATTTACTGAGAGAAAGGACAGAAGAGGAGGGACAGACAGGACGAGTGGATCATTTAACCTTGTTGTGAAGTTCTAACATGTTTTATAGAACAGATGTTTTCACACACGGACTCTGTAAAATGGTGCCTGGACGTTTGTGTAGTTGGTGTTTGTGATGTGAAGCAGATTGTCTCCTTCACACATTCAGGGGTGGAGCTGTGGAGCAGCAGGAGGACATGACGTACAGATTCTGCTGTTCCTCATCCTCAGAAAATTCATTTTGTGTTATTGAAACACACACACACAGACACACACACACATGCATTTACAGTCCGAGCGACGCACTCTCACTGTCTCCCAGCTGCCTCTGTAACATCTGCAGCTCCTGGTGCACCTCGGCCAGCGTGAACCCCGCTCCCCCGCCGCCGCCGCCACCGTGGAAACGGGGTCGCAGAGTGGAGGGGTGAGGAGGAACGGGTAAGGGTGCGGAGGAAACAGGGGGAGGAAACAGTGGGGCGGAGGTGAAGACTGAAGCTGGAGCTGGAGGAGTGGAGGTGTGGAATGAAAGGACAAATTAAAGGAGAAGAATGAAAGAGCCAGTAGAAAGAAGGAGTTCTGCAGGAAGCAGCCGGTCGGAGGTGAAACAACACGATGATGACGTAAAGTTGTCCTACCTGTCTGACTCTGCATGTCTGCAGCTCTGTGTGGCGAGCTGGGGCAATGCATGCTGGGACAGCTGAGGCAGGACTGGGTTCTGTGGGATGAGGCGATGGATGGAGGGACAGACGGATGGCGAGACACGGTGCTACTGTGAGAGTGGCGATCTGGAAACGAAAAGAGTCTGATGTCACCTGAGGACACGACGGAGGGGACGGACCATGGACACAGAGACACTGATGAACAGAGACCGAAGTCAGGAGGTTATGATGTCATCAGTGTTTCATAACATTTTCTATGACATGGGGAGAGAGGGCGTCTGTGTATGATGTCAGTTACGACACGTGTTGACTCCTCCCTCCTCGTGTAGTGAAACACTCAGGGACAGACGTTCTCACCTGTAACGACTCGGGCGGAGGGGGACGTGTCCTCGTGACCGAGCTCGCTGGCAGCGTCCACGTCAGAGCAGAGCTCCAGGTCCCCGTTCGTGGATCCGTGCTCATCGGACACGTAGGAGATGCGATCGGATTGGTCGGTGGCGTCGGAGAGGGCGTGGCCGCTGCAGGGCGTGTCAGAGCGATGGGAGTGATGATGATGATGATGCTGGTTCAGTTGAGAGCGAAGAGACTCGATGATCTTGTCTTTCTGCTGCAGCTCCTTACTGAGTCTGAAACACACACGTGAAGAGTTCATACGTGTTCACTTCATTTCAGTCTTCAGCAGACGTTAGAACAAACATGACAGTTCGTAAGAAAATCTGGTCTCAGGCCCTCTCTACTACAGGGTCTGTCTGTCTGTGTGTCTGTCTGTCTGTCTGTCTGTCTGTCTGTCTGTCTGTCTGTGGACCAAGTTGAACATGTCTTCTTCTAGGTCCTCAGATAAACAACAGCAGTGGTCAGACCTCAGGTCAAAATCTTCATCAGATCATTGTGATTATTTGATTATTTTCATTTCAACATGTTGGACTGAGACAGACGGACTGAGACAGACGGACTGAGACAGACGGACTGAGACAGACAGAGTGAGACAGACGGACTGAGACAGACGGACTGAGACAGACAGACTGAGACAGACGGACTCAAACAGACGGACTGAGACAGACGGACCAGCTGATCTCCGTCATGGAACACAACATCACAAACACACACGTTCACAACAGGAAGTGAACGAGTGATATTCACTTTCATTCTGCAGGAGACGCATGATTTGAATTTGTCTCCCTGTCAGTTGTCTTACTTGTCCAGCTGAGTGAGCAGCGCCCTCCTCTCCCTGTCAGTGTGTCTCTTCAGCAGCAGCAGCTCTCGCTCCTGAGCCTTCCACTCCCACAGAGAGAAGGAGAACAGAGAGTCTCTGTACAACGGGCTGCTCTTCGACAGCATGGCCTTCCACAGAGGAGCCATCACCCACCCCCGACCCCTGACCCCCGACCCCTGACCCCCACTCCTCTGCTCCTCTGCCCCTGTGTCCGGCTACTGAGCCACCATGTCGTCCTCCTCTGTCTCTCTCAGACTCCTGGATCCTTTTAAAACTTGTTATGCTGTATTTCCTCTCAGCTCCAGAGGAAACAGAGCGAGGCTCATTAGCTCTGAGGTCCTGACCGCTACATGTGTGTGTGTGTGTGTGTGTGTGTGTGTGTGTGTGTGTGTGTGTGTGTGTGTGTGTGTGTGTGTGTGTGTGTGTGTGAGACGGATAAAGGGATGACTGAGCAAGTGGACGATCAGGTGAAAGGTAAATCCAGATTAGGTCCGGTGATCCCACAGAGATGGATGTTGGACGCTGGGGACCCGTGAGGTCTGTACACAGATCCCAAATCAGATTCTTATATTATAATAAAATATAAATTATTATTGTCTTTAATGTCTCGCAGCAGATTTAAAGGATTCATGCGTTCACTTGCATCCCCACGTTTGAGATTCCACCACAACAGATCAGTCAGATGGTTTGACGGCAGAGATCCAGAGCATCTTATCCGAAGTGCAGCTCAAATAAAAGCACAGTTTGTAGATTTCGCTCCACCAGCGCATGATGAGATTTACATTACTCAGCAGCCCGAGGAAACTCAGAGCTGAACTCTGCGTCCTCTTCTCCTCTACTCTTTGTTTGTGATGATGGAACGTCCTTTTTAAAACCTCTCTACTCGTCTCTTTTGTAACGAAGCCTCGATGGGAAAACCTCCAGCGTCAGACCTGAGGGGAACTGTGGTGACGACAGAGCATCACAAAGAGGGAGGAGGGCGGAGAGAGGGATGTACGTGTTAAAGGATGTCCGGGTCCCGAGGGCTCGAGTGTTCACGCTCCACCAAGCGTCAGCGAAAGAGATGAACAGCAGCTGAACGGACGAGGATCCGCAAAGCAGCACTTCCTCCTGTTTTCAAACACACGTCGACTGAATCCATGAAACCAAACGTGAGCTTCTGCTGCTGCTGCAGAGCTGGAGGTGTCAGAATGTGTCCGACACACAGAGAGAGAGAGAGGGAGAGGGAGAGAGAGGGAGGGAGAGAGGGAGAGAGGGAGAGAAGATCCTCAGAAGAAGAAAACTTCACATCCAGCCTCAGTTTGAGGAGAATCCAGGAACTGGTTCAGTGGAAGAGAAGAAGAAGACTGAACATCATCGTCCGTCCACAGTGAAGAAGATCAGCGTTTACAGCAGAGAGACGAGAGCTGCTGCTGCTGCTGCTGAAGAGAACTGATGCTCCCTCTCTCTCTGCTTCACCCCCCCCCCCCTCTCTCTCTCCCTCTCTCTCTCCCTCTCTGCCCCCCGTCTCTCCCTCCCTCTCTGCCTCCCCCCCCTCTCTCTGACCTATTTCCTCCCCAGCCGAGGTCTTAATAACTTAACCTGATTAGGAGCCCGAGCCCAGTGAAAGCCTCGGCAGCATTATGACATCAGAACAGTCACACTCACAGACGCACACTCATCACAGTCGATCGATTCATTAGTTCATTCAGGAGATTCACACGTGTGTCTGTGTTCATGTTATGAAAACTTTTTTATTTTAGTTTACAGAATAAACGATTAATGCATTAATGCTTATATTCGACTTTAATAATTATATTTATTTTTCATTATATATTCTATATATTTGGGTGTATTTGTTAAAAAATACAGCTAATGTATTATATTTAGATATAATTATATATATAATTCATACACACACATAGAAGCATCAATAAAACTAGAGTTGTATTCAGTTTGTTCAATTAATTCAATATGTTTAATCTTTTTTTAGATCTGACTTTGACTTTATTTCCTGGTACATTGATCTTGTCTGTTCTGTCGGTTGTGATTCATGTTCAGTCTGTATCAGGATGTTTCTGCCTTCGATGATGAAAACTGTGAATCAGACTAAATCAAATGACTGTCGCAGAAAACACGATAATTCTCCTTCACATCTGCTCGACCATCTGTGCTTCAACATGATGTTAGATTACTGCAGGCCTCTCTCTCTCTCTCTGTCTCTCTCTGTCTCTCTCTCTCTCTGTCTGTCTGTAACTCGTTACTCGTCCTGCAGGTCGTTACGTGTCCATCCAGCCCACCCGCCCTTGTCCGCCCTCATTAATTAGGATATAATAATTAGAATCAGCTCTTGTCATTAATTAACCAGTGAGGTCTTCAATCATTATCGAGCCAGCATCTGATTATTCTGCCCCGAGGAACAAACATCAGCGTCACACGCCGATACTTTCCATTAACCGGCATCAACACTGGTGTAAAGCAACACAATCACAGACACACAAACATGAGGTACACACGAAGTACACATGAGGTACACATGAGGTACACATGAGGTACACATGAGGTACACATGAGGTACACATGAGGTACACATGAGGTAAAGATGAAGTACATGAGCACTGACCGGATGGCGAGCAGCTCCGTCTTCTCATCTGGGTCTTCAGGATGATCTCCTGAGGTTATGAAATCATTAGTGTTTATATAAAAGAACCGTCAACAGAGAAAGATGCAATAAATGAAATGACTCACGTCCGCTGATCTTGTCTCCGACTCTTTGTGCCAGAGCGCTGCTCTGAGCCAGCTGCTCCCTGAAGCTCTGGCCCATGTAGTAGTCGATGTCGGTGGCTCTCAGCAGCTCCTCGAAGGCCTTGGTGGTGTCGCCCAGATGCTGCGTCAGGATGTTGCAGACGCCACGACCCTCCCTCAGCCGCTGACGGAGGTGAGACAGCTCTCTGGCCTGAGCCTGGATCAGAGTGTCGAACTTACTGCAGACGCAGAAAAACCCGACAGTTAGCAGCAGTGATTTCATTTTCCATGTCAAAATAAAATGTCTTCACCCTGCAACAGTCTGCAAAATAAAGGGACTCATTAGAAATCTACGTTGTAAGTTTAAAAAAAGATAATAATGTTTTCTTCTGTCTGGTTTAGTTCATCGATGATAGTTTTAAATTTACTGTTTTAAATCACTGTAAATAAAGATGGACGACATCAGAGCTCACAAAAGTGAAGCCAAAACAGTAAAGGTCATAAACCTCTCCTCCTCCATGTTAGCAGATGGGACATGGACTAAAATAAAAAATCAAGGTAGACGTTAAATTCTATCATGTTTTATTCAAACGTTTCCCTGTTTTCATTTTATTTTTTTAAATTCAGATTAAACTGCAGAACAGAAACACTTTCTGATCACTTCCTTTTCCGCTGTATTTTATTACAGCAGATTATTTTCAAGCACTTCCTGCAGATATTTCACATTAAAAGCACTCAAGAGGAATGATCCCTCCTGTTTATGGTCTGAGGGAAATAAAAGAATCCTCTGATTCTGTTTGAGTGATTATATGAACTAATTCAGTTCATCTGCTCTTATTAAAGATTATATTAATAATATCTGTTATTGATTTGTGTCTTAATAAAAGGATGAAGGATAATGTGTCACAACATAGAAATAGAAAGAGAGAAGCTGTGTGTCACTCACCCCGGCCACGTGGCAGATTTTCCATCCTGCTCGATGGACTTCTTGCCTCCTTTCCTCAGCTGGTTCTCCAGAGCGTCCACTCTGGACTCCAGCTCCTGGAGACCCTTGTCAGGGTGAGGCTGACGAGGCGAAGCCAGCGGACCCCCGTCCGACGACTGCCATCCCTCGTCGTCCTCCGTGCCGCTCTGTGAGGGCGAGGCCTGGAAGCACCAGTTGACCTTGCGAGGTGTGGAGGGTGGGTCGTCGCCGGAGGTGGAGAGGGAGCGCAGGCGGTTCTGGAGGCCGCGGATCACCGCCTGAGAGCGGGACAGCTGAGAGCGAAGGTCCTCCACCAGGCGCTGGAGGGACGACACCTCGTCTCCGTAGCCGGAGCTCTGGGTGGTGGTCTTGGTGAAGGTGGAGCCGTTGCTGCCGGCGGGCCACCACTGGGAGCCACAGTCCAGAGACGTGCACATCTCCAGGTCATCGAACTCTGAGGGGGAACACAGGAAGTCGATCATTTTGTGTGGTCGGGTCACAGGAGGTTAATCAGGCTGTTCCCTGATGGGACGTCTGTGTGAAGTCAGAATGTTCGGACGCTGTAAACTTCTGTTGTATATATATTTATTCGTGTGCCAACATTTTTCGCAGACTTTCCAAGTTATTGTTCTGAGCTGAGTTCACGTGAATTCATCATTCTGATTATTCCAACATCGTATCTCGTACGAGCTGCATAAAAAGAACCTTCTCTGATTTGACTCTAAACGTCATCCTGGTTTTCTACACTCACACACAAACTCTTCAGCTTCACCGCAGTGAAACTAAATGTGCTGCAGAGCCAAACAAAAATCTGGATCTAGTGAATTTAAATGTTGGTGGAGGATGAACACTGCTGAGTTGTAAGAGGTGTGGTTTGCTGGCCTCTAGTGTTTCTATGACATTATTACAACA
This sequence comes from Paralichthys olivaceus, assembly GCF_024713975.1. Classification (NCBI taxonomy): domain Eukaryota; kingdom Metazoa; phylum Chordata; class Actinopteri; order Pleuronectiformes; family Paralichthyidae; genus Paralichthys; species Paralichthys olivaceus. Next base: position 943,441 of record NC_091095.1, on the reverse strand, counting down.
AAGATAATGTGACCTCCACCAATGAGGTTCTGTTTTCACTACATATATATATATATATATATTTATATTGTATATATGTATATATATATATATATATATATATATATATATATATATATATTCTATTAGAGTCCTCAGAGGACGGACATGCTCAGTGTGAGGCTTGAATACCGGGGCTGCTGGTGTCTTCTCTCTCGGCCTCGTTCTCGCTGCGGCCGCACGTCTCGTAGCCCAGATCCTGCAGGTCCACCTGGATCTGTTTACTGTCCTGCTGCACCGTCGTCTCCGCTGCAGAGACACAGGAGACACTTCATATAACTGATGTTCGTCTCTCAGACACAGTCACTCGTCAGAAGCTGGACTCACTCAGCAGCTCCCTGAAGTCTTTGAGCTGCTCGGCCTGAGCCTGCACCGTCGCCTCAGACACCATCAGCCGCTCCCTCAGCTCTTTGCTCCTCTGCTGCAGGAGAACCGTCCGCTCCGTCCTCTCAGAGGCTGCAGCACCGCCCAGGTGCATGCTGGGATGCAGCTCATCTGCCTGGACACACTGTTCATGTGTTTGTGATGGATGGGGATTTATATTCTTTAAGTTTTATTATATTTTGGGGGAATTTAAAGATTGGATTTATCAACAGAGCCACATGTTGGTTCTTACCTGAGAGAAGGAGCTGAGTTGGTGCGGAGGATTTGATCCAGAGTCTCCGTCCGTCCTCAGCTCATCCCTGGTCTGGACGTCAGTTTGAGACAGAGACAACTCACTGTCCCAGGCCTCCCACGTCTCTGAGCCCTCCTCTTCCTCCTCCTCTCCTATGGTCACATCCAGCTCCTCCTCCTCCTCCTCCTCCTCCTCCTCCTGGTCGTGTTGACCGTCCGCCTGCAGCCGATGATTTAAGTCTTGGTTCTCTGCCTGGAGGCTGAGCAGAGCTTTCCTTTAAAAGAAAGATGGAGAGTTAACTTCGTCTCCTCCGTCTTAGTTCAAGTTTAACATGCGGATGATCAGAAATGAGACTGAAGGTATTTTATACTAACATTAAATAAACTGAGAGGATGAAGATGTGAAATAACCAACAGACGTTTACAATGAACTGACATTTGACTTTTACTCATCAGGTCGTCCTGGAGTCTGAATCTACAAAAGTATAATAAGTGTATTTTCTACCTCATCTGTGAGAGCGAGGAGAAGCCGCTCTTCTCCAGCTGAGCCTTCAGCTCCGTCAGCTCCCTCTCCACCGCCCTCTTCTGCTCCACCAGCTGTTTGACCTCCATCAGACCCTGACCCTCCTTCACTGGACCTGCACAGACCTGGTCAGACAGGAAACACTGTCAACAGAGAAGGACGCCATGACACTAAGTGAAGCCAGATCACATGGATCCCCCTGGTGGCTGGATGCATTATAGGTCAGAAGCCCTGCCTCCTCCATGTCAGCAGTTGGGACATGGACCAAAGTTGGAAAAAACAAAAGTATGTTAAATGTTTCTGGTCATTTGAGGAAGTTGTTGTTCAAGTGTTTGTGTTTCTGATCAGTTTGAATCAGTTAACTGATGATGTTTTTTTTTACCTTGGTGTTGCTCAACGACTGGAGCCTCAGTTTGGCCTCCTCTTCATCAACGCTCTCCGTTTCCTCGCTGTTCACATCCTCGTCTTCCTCGTCTGAACTCGGCTCTACAAAACATAGAATTTCGTTCAGTTCATTTAGGTTTCACTTTCCTTTTTCACACTGTCAACACAGAAAACACGTCGTGATGTCGGTTCAATACATGAGTTGATTGTTTGACTTTGACCGTGAGGAAACTGCTTGTTCTCCGTTAATCAACTTAACGAGACGTTCGATGTCGGTACAGTTGATTTCCTCTGGTTTGTTACAAAGGTTTTTAAATGACTGTGAGCGTTCTGAAGTCTGAGCTTCTCTCCAGCACAGAAAACATGAAGCGGATTCTCTCTTATCATTGTGAAGTCACCAAATTGTGAGGAGAGCAGGAACATCTGAGCAGACGAGACACCGGACGTGTTATCATGCACATGTGGCGTCTCGTCCACACGCCCCCGCCAGTGTTTCTGAACATGAGAACATGTCAACACTGATTTACAATCATCAGCCTGAACACGAGCAGATTATTTCCTTTAAATAATGTATCTACTGAATTCAATCTTTAATTTGAAGCTGAAACTTGAAGCACGACTGAGGTTTGATTCATGCTTCATGGACAAAATGCCTCCATCAACAGGAGAAAGAACAGGATTATGGGTAATAGGAGCCTGTGAGCAACACACATCCTTAAAAAGATGACATCAGCATCATCAGGGAAGTATTTCTTGAACCATGTGACCTCCTATGTGAAATCTGATATATTATCATTTGGAATATTTCTTGTGTGTTTAGTTTTAATAAACTAATTTAATATTTAATCTGAAGACAAACAAGGGAATTCAATGTTTCTATTTATAGAACTGGGCTGTTTTGGTGCTTTGGTGCAACTTGAGTTTTAACGAGTGATTATTCATCGTTGATGTAGTGAAGGAAAAGATCAGGTGAGAGAAATATAAAGAAAAATAAAGTTATTTCTACCAAGAACCTCCTCGGATCATAACGGATGATGATTCCAGTTCAGCAGTTTATTCTCTGTTCGATTTCACTGATTCATCAACACATTTAAACTTCCTGAGCTCCGGTGTCAAACTCCATTTAATCATATTCATTCATATCAGAAGTCACAAGAAGCAAAGAAACATTTCAAACGTCTGAAATCAGTTTCTCCATAAACCACAACTGAAAATATCACAATATAATAAAATATATTAAAATCAACACGCTAATATTTTCATATTATATCATAGTATGTGATATATTCATTGATTTCATATAATTGTATTATTATTATTATTAATTATTCATGTCATGTTAAGTAAAACAAAGCATGTGCAGAACTCGATTAGCATTTTACAGCTTTAAGAAAAAGGCTTGTTAGTGCTGCTGATCATGCAAAGACACACACACACACACACACACACACACACACACACACACACACACACACACACACACACACACACACACTGATGTTTGTTCACCTTCATACAAAGTCACAATATTTAACAAAGCTTCAAGTAATTTATAATAATTGAAAGTTGTTCAGAGATTTAAAATAATTTGTCCTAAAATGAATTCAAATATGTTTAGTTTACAAAATAAAACACACAAATGTAACTAAACCAGTGAAACTAATCAGATCTGAGATGAATTTTGATAATTGGTTCATTCTCTTTCTCTTTTTTTGTGTGTGTCCTTGTTTAGAACATGTTTTCGTTGATGCTTCTGTTCGGAACCACAACCAGGCATCGTGTAGAAACCTGAAACCACTGAAGCGTCTGAACCGTCTCTACAGTTTAATGTTAACGAGTCAGAACTTCACTGAACGTTTTGTTTCTGTTCCTGTGACTTTTTCTGCCTCTGATGACGTTGGACACAGAAACGTGAGGTTTCATCACAAAAAAGCTCATAAAAGTGAATCTCATTCATGAAACGTGTGAAGAAGCGTGACGGACACGCACCGAGACGAGTTTCAGGTTAGAAGCCAAACGTCACACTTGCTCGACAACCATCGACATCACCGTGGTTACAACATGTTCAGTGTTAGTGGGAAATCAAAGAGCGCCACCGCAACGAGTCACTCCACGCAGACCACCGCCACCATAGTCCCCGCCTCCAGCTGCAGGGGGAGTTGCCGTTACAAATACTGTCCCATGCTTCTCTGATGCCCACCTCCAAACTCAGGCTGCCTGCCGTTGGGCCGCTCACGGCCCAGGAGGAGGGCGCCGCCGGCTGCGACGCCGTCCCTCTGGACCAGGCTGTCCCTCAGCTCCTGGACCTCCTGCGTCAGTCGCTCGACCAGCGGGAGGCCTGAGGGGTCCTCCATCTGCCTCTGGAAGTTCTGTAACACACACACGTGTAAGACATGCAGTCAGGAGCTGGGACGGAATCAAACCTGCGGCCTCCTGGGGACAATGTGGTTCTTAAATTCAATCTTTCTTTTTTACACATTGAGAAAAATGTTTTCAAGCAGGATCGTGTGAGAAACAGAAGATGCCTGCAACACATTTCAAAAACCAAACCTTCCTGTGGGTTAACCAGCAGCTTCCTGGACGGTTTTCAAAATGAAACTTCAGGAGGAAGTTTAACAGACAAAGTTTTGCTGAATGGAGTCGGTGAGTTTGATCGTGTGAGTGATCCCTCGCTCTCACTGACCCTGATAAGCTCCTCCTTCACCAGCAGCGTCCTGCTGAGGGCGTCCAGCCTCGCCGTCTGACTCCTGCTCAGCTCCTGGTTCTCCTTCTCCCTCCTCAGGGCCAGACGCAGCTCCTCCTGCAGCTCCACGGCCGAGTCTGTTCCGGAGTCGGGTCCTGAGCTCAGCTGTTTGCGGAGCTCCTGGAGTCTGGACGTCTGCTCGGTCATCACCTCACCGAGCTGCCGCGCAGCGTCCTGGAGGGAGAGAGTCGACACTTATAAACATATCAGAGATATATACTCATATGTTGTGTTTTACTTCAGCCTCCTCTGCTCCACCTGGATGTACTGGTCCCTGGAGCTGATGGATGTGAGCAGAGCCTGGACCTGGTCCTGGTGCTCCTGGGCCTGACGGGTCCGATCGGCGAGCACTTCCTGGAAGAGGCGGTCTTTGAGCTGGAGGCGGACTTTCAGCTCCTCCAGAACGTCGCTGGGAGCCGAGTGGACCTGAGCCAGCAGGGAGCAGCGCAGATCCTGCAGCCGAGTGAAGAAGAGAACCAAGTTGAAACGTGAATCCTTGAGGGAGAATCAGAATTAACGGATATTCACGTCGTTGCTCCTCCGCGTACCTGCGCCTCCTGCGTGCGAGCGAGCAGCGCGGCCTGCAGCTGCCCGATGATGGCGTCTCGCTCCCTCAGGGACCGACTCTGCCTCTCCTCGCTCTCCTGCTGCTGCCGCTGAACGTTGCGCCAGGCGTCACACACCTGCTCCAGCTCCACGGCTTTACCACGCAGCAGCAGCTCCAGGCTCTGACACACACACACACACACACAGAAATTAATCCAGGAGATGAGCGGTGTGTGTGTGTGTGCGTGTGTGTTTGCGTGTGTGTGTTCTCTCACAGTGATGGTCTCCTCGTTGTTGACCAGGACGCAGCGTTGTCTCTCCAGGTCTCTCTCCTTCTCTCTGAGCAGGAGCTTAAGACGTCGAGTCTCCTCGTCTTTCTCTTCCACACAGCGAAACTTCTCGTCCACCGCTCGCTGCACAATTACAAAATTCTATGTCACTGAATCCGACAATTTTGGTTCAAACGACCCAAGAACATTTATCGGAACGAAAATAAAAACGTCTCGTCTCTGAGTTAACAAGTGATTCTACTGATTCTACTGTCTGTCGGTAAATGTTGGACTTTGTCGTCACTGGTTTGAGTTAAAGTAACGAGACGACTCAGGCCTGAAGCCAGAGCGACAACACGCTGCTCTCTGACGAGTCACTGAGCGACGGCTTTTTACCTCCAGAGCTCGATCTCGTTCTCTGACTCGCTGCCGGAGTTTCTGAAGCTGAGAGTTTCTCTTCTCGTTCGAATGATCGTCCAGCAGCGTGCAGTATTCCTGACGACAGGAAACACAGACGTGGTTAGTTGAGCGTGATCCTTCACTTTGACAGGTTTGTTGAGAGTGAGGAGATGTGTTGTTGTGTACAGTGTGTTAGTTTGTGTGTGTCTGACCTCCAGCAGCTGATCTTTGGTCTGAAGCGACGTGGTCATCTCTCTGATGGTCGCCTCTCTCTTCTCCTTCTCCCTCTCCCTCTCTTGCTCGCCCTCTCTCAGCTGCTCCTCTCTCTCCTGCAGGGCCGATCGAGCCCTGTCCAGAGCCGACTGCAGCTCCTGCACGTCGCACGGCAACAACACAACATCACACCAGAGCCCACAACCAGGAGCGACTTCGTCATCATCTCTTCAGTGCATCTCACCTGGTTGTGCCGCTCAGTCTCCCTCCTGTGCTGCAGCGCCCCCTGCAGGTCTTTCTCCAGCCTCTGCAGGGCTCGGGTCAGGTCCTCCCGCGTTCTGGCCGCCTGCCGCTGCGCTCGCTCGCCGGCCTGAAACTCCAGCTGAGCCTGGAAGAGCGAGGCCTGCAGAGCCAGAACCTCCCCCTGACCTCGAACACTCTCCGCCCCCGACGACTGCAGGAGAACCCAGGAGAGGGAGGAAGAGGAGGGGACAGAGAAGGAGGTGAGTGAATGGTGAGTGATGAGACGTCTCCATGTTGGAATCAGACTGTGACGGAGAGGACGAACCTGCAGCTGCTGCAGCTGCTGGCGGTTCGTGAGTTCTTTGAGAGAACACAGCATCTTATTCTGCTCCTCAATCACCTGGTACAGGTCTGCAGCCTGCACACACACACACACACACACACACACACAATATCAACACTGTTCCTACATGAAACTGTTCATCTTCACACCTGACACTTGATTTCAGTCTTGCTTTAATTTCCTTCTGTTCCGTTATTCCACCATCTTATCTTGCTCCATCCCTCCCTCCCCCTCCTCTTCTCCCTCCCTCCCTCCCCTCCGCTCCCCTCCCTCCCTCTCTACCTCTGCCTCCTTGGAGCTGAAGTTATCACTGATGTTCTGGATGTTTCTCTCCTGCTGCTGAGCTTCCTCTTGAGCCGACCGCAGTTCCAGCTCCATCTCACCGAGACGCAGTTGCAGCTTCTACACACACACAGACACACACACACACACAGACACACACACAGACACACACACAGACACACACACACACCTGCATCAGTACATAATGAATGTGAAACACTTCAGACTGTGGTTGAACTCTCCTGCTCTATGTCCGTACCTGGTTCCTGGTCTCGCTCTCTCGGATCTTGTTCTGCAGCGAGCGGACCTGGTCCTGGGCCTTCTGCAGCTCGCCCACACACTGACCTGCGGCGCTCTCGTAGTGACTCAGCTGATCCTGCTGCTCATCGATCAGCCGCTGGGAAACACAGGAGGAATTTAAAGAAATCAGAAAAGATTCCTGAGCTTTTCTGTGTTGTTTTATTATAAAATGATGTCGATTCTTCTGGGGCTGTGAAGAATCCGGACATGAAGGTTTGTTCTGTGGGTTTTTCTAATTTAAAAGCTATTGAACTCAACAGAGGATCAGTGGTTTACACACAGTGTGTCGTCGTGTTTGTGTCGATGAGTGAATGAAAGTGGAAAGAGACGTCAGCTCTCTGTTGAACGACTTCCTGAGGAAGCGGCTGTTGCCACGGGAGCATGTTGTTGACTTCCTTGTTTTTCTTTTTAAAGAATCGAGCACTGGCCCGATGCGTCTCTGGGACATGATTAACAAGTGCACTGATTTTATTACTCGCTTGTGATTATTCTAAAATACAGCTATGTGTCTGTCCCCACCCGTGACTCAGACCTGGAGTTTAAAAGTTCAGGAGTCAGAGTGAAAACATCTGTTCAGTTCATCTGGATTAAAATACACATGAATGTAACTTTCCTCATTCACACCAGTGAGAGCTCCATTGTGCAGCTATATCTCTTCTTAATGGACCAACGCAGCTGAATCTAATGGACTAACAGAGACGTCCAGTCTCTGTTTACACTGAACCACATTCAGTCCCATCATTAACATAACAAAAGAGGTTTATGAAGCCGGATCAGACTGAGCAGAGCCTTCACACGGACCAACTGCTGCTGTGGCACTGTGGAGACAGTTCCCATGCCAACACCAGTGTTGCTAGGACACAGAGGAGGAAGGCATGCCAACCTCCCCCCCCCCCCCCCCCGGAGACAGTAATCAAGGGTCTGAGTGTGTTCAGCTCCGTCAGCAGCGAAGGGGATGAGTAAGAGTCCAGAGAGATTTGCATCATTGGGATCAGACTCTGAAACGAGCTGAAGCTTCAGTGTTTGATATGAATTCACTGCAGATTGTTGAGGCCGAAATTTAGATTTGTTCAATTCACTCATTGAGGTTTTTGAACCCAATTTTCAAAGAATTCAAAAGGAAAAATAATATTTTTCAAGGCTCTTGAAAGATTTTGTGTTGCTCCACTAGACTAAACTAGACGTCGAAGATCAACAGAGGTAAAACCTACAAAAACACTTCCCACAATGCAACTCAAAACACATTTTTAATTAGCGGCTACCCACAGCTTGGCTAACTACCTGCTGAAAGCGGAACGGCCTGCACTGAACATAATCATCCAACCACTGCTCCTCCATCTCTGCCAGCTCCGCCTGCAGGTCCGGCTCCGGACACGAGGTCACAACCTCTGGAATTGGTTGGTGGGGGTAAAGTTCACTGTCGCCCGCCCCCCTGCAGGGTGACCTCAGCGAGATGGACGGATGCAGCGAGAGGCTCTTTTCCAGTTTGGCCTTGACAAGAACTGGGAGCTTGCTGCCTCTTTGAGGCTTCACTGGCCGATACTCCCAGCCCCTCAGGAGGCAAAGCATCATCTCAAGCCCAGAGAGCGAGCTCTCACTTGGGGGGTTGTCCCACGGAGTGTCCCTTCTGGCTGGAGAAACCTCTGGATCTCTCTCGAGCTCCATTTCTTCCCTCCCTTTGTGATTTGGAAGAGGGCAGCTCACGTCCACGGCCGTGTCGAGAGATTCGACAGAGGACGCGGGACTTGTACTCGTCTGGTCAAACACGGTCTTATCAGCGTCCAGCGCAGCCGAAGGAGACTCTAGCTCCAGGGTCGTAGATGCAGATTCTTCAGAGGATCTGATGGGGTCTTCAACGTCTAGAGCGCCGGTTGAGTAGCGGGTAGATGGCCCACATGATGTGCTCCTTCGACCAAGACTGCGAGGCACCTTACACACCGCCTCATAGTCAGAATCTGCGACACGGAGTGCAGCACAACCCCTGCATCTCCTCGGCTTCTGGCCAGACAGGGCGTCTCCTCCGTGGCAGTGGTGGACATGGTGGGGTTGGTCGAGGGCAGGGTCCCCCTTATCAGCCCATGACTCATAGACAGAGAACGCCAGATCATCCTGAATCATATCCGAGTATCTCACGTCCTGGAGGACTGATAGATCCACCACAGGGGTGTCTTCAGTCCCCACATCTGTCCCTGCTACCTCCATACCGGACCCGGGCGGAGCCGCACTCCCATCATCTGTGTTGTTCTTCCGGTACAAGCCTCCGATACACTGCCGCAGACGATATTTTTCCAGCAGCAGCTTGTGGAGGCGCTCCAGGGACAGGGCCTCCACTCGGGCGATCACCGTGTCGAAGCGGTACATGCGGTCCAGCATGAAGGCGCACTTGGAGCAGGCGAACTCCCCACGGCCGTCCCGGGTCAGCTCGCGGCCCACGGCGTGGGACAGCAGCACCTGCAGGTTGAGTTTCGCCGCCGGGTGGAAAATCCATCGGCGTTGGTTGCCACAGAGCTCGCGGGCGCAGATACGACACGACTCCTTCATCTTCACGACGTCCAGCATCACAACAGCAAGTGATTTTAAAGTGGGCTGGACCCGAGCGCACGTTGAGGTCGTAGGTCACGCAGACATTTACCAGGTGAGACTTTTGAGTTTATATTTTATAAGTTTATAAGTTTCTCGATCTCGAGTTCCAAGTCGTCTTCAAACAGCTGAGATCATTTAGAGTCAAACAGACCAGACAGCTCCGGGTGTAGGGGGTGGGGGGGATACGACAGAGTGATTGACAGCTAGTACCGTCCAATGCGCGCAGGTGGCAGGTGTAGATGGGCGTGTCCTCGAGCTCTCAGTCAGGCTCCACCCACTGCTCATCCAAATATGGTTACTTCTGGTTTCAAAAAACCAAGATGGCGCTGCACGAGATGTCAAACTGAGGCTTCACAACAGTTCATCCTGTCGTCGTCACTGAATGAACGGAGGATGATCGATGCTCCGAGTTTAATCTTCTGACGTCAGAACAAATAAAATCAATTCACTGTTTCTGATCATTACAGACAGAGATGAACGGGATGAAGAGTATTTAAAACCCTGGATGAGGAGGAGACAGTGGAGGCTGCAGACGATGAAGAGGAGGCTGCAGATGATGAAGAGGAGGCTGCAGACGATGAAGAGGAGGCTGCAGATGATGAAGAGGAGGCTGCAGACGATGAAGAGGAGGCTCCATCAGTCCTGATTAATCTTCCTCTGGATCCAGATGATTTGATCACACGTGATTCCAGATGTGTCCTCGGCTCTCACTTCCTCATGTGTCCTCGAGCTTTTGTTTTCTAAAATGAAAACATGACAGCATCTCTCTCCTCCTTCTTCCTCCTCGTTACGACCCGACACGAACACGGAAAGAACCGAGCCTCTTCCTCCTCCTCCTCCTCGTCTTCCTCCTCCCGGTCGGTCTCTGGGTGTCTCTCCGGTCCACCGGGATGTCTCCGGGGCTGTGTCCGGCTCTCGGGGCCTCGGAGGCGGATTCACCAGCGGAGAGGCGACGTCGACACCCACCAAAGATCCTGTGTGCGCGAGGCGATGTCTCACTCCGCAGCTTAAACTAATCCTCACTACAGATCCGATCACTGCTCCACATACAGATCATCTAATGTTTAATTATTTAAAGTGATTATAAAGCGAATCAATTAGCTAATAATTAACCTTTATATGTAATAATGAAAAAATAATAATAATAATTTTGACTGAACTACAAATAACAACCAGAACCATTAAATATAAACTGAATAAATCCATAAATAAAAACTACTGAACCGATCTCCATGAAAGTTTGGAGACGAGTGGGATGTGACCCAAAGAAGCAGATCCAGGAATATTATTTTCACTTTCTTTAAAATTGTGAGAAAGAAAATGAAATGTATGAACCTTGATTAAAAACCAACTGATGAGGGTGAGTGACCTGGTGCGGAGTCAAATACAGATCTGGTGAATTAAGATGTGGTGTCAGTGTAACTCTATGTGCAGGGTGTGGACTGACACAACAGATTTCATCAGCTTCTCTGAAGTTTAGTTGGTGTGGAATGAGTTCATGTGATTGTCAGGGGCACCCGGCCCCATGCAGCCTTCACATGCCTGCCACACAGAGCGAGGGGGGGGAGGGGGGCTGTTATATCCCCTGGAATCAGTGTCACTGAATCACATGACGTCGTCATCGAGCTGCAGGACTGTGGCCTTAAAAAGCTGTCGTCATTTCCACTGCACACTTTTCCCACAGACTCACAGATACATGAGTCTTCATCCGTCTTTTAGTTTCCACAGCAGCCTGCGTGTGTTGATACAAACACTCTCACAAAGATCTGTTGTCCTCTGTGTGTGTGTGTGTGTGCGTGCGTGTGCATGTGCGTGTGTGTGTGTCCTCACTGACTCTCTTGTTTGGCCCTGGCTCTGACCCTGTCTACATTTGTCACCCTACAAGCCTCTGGAGACACGACACCAAAACACTGATCGGCTGGAACGAGGCACGCAATCAAAAATCAATTAATCCTAATCAGAGATGAGTGCCAAACACTGCGGACTGCGCCCGCTGTTTATTTTCCTCGGAGTTGCAGGAAAACCAGAGAGTGTCAGTGGGGAATCGATGTTGGTGCAGACAGAAGACGTGTCTCCAACAGTTTTTATTTCAAACGTCTCACGAGTGTGAGTGGAGCAGAGAGTGAGCTGATTATAATTATAGCTGGTGTCAGTGAGGCTACGTGACCAGAACTACAGTGTGTGTGTGTGTGAGTGTGAGTGAGCGACCTGAGAGACTCTGAGGCCACATGTTGACAAACCACAGATAAAATATTAAATGCATCCACCTGGTATTTTATTTTCCTGTTGATGGAGTAAAAACCTTGTTTCTAATCTTTGAATAAAAGTAAACAGAAATAAAATAATTGTGTGCAGTGGAGACCAGGAGACACCAGGTGGAGCTACCTCCCTGCTGTGAACTCAGAGGTTGTTGACAGAGTTTCATATCAAGAAAATCAGTGAGTAAATAAATGTGTTGTTGTGTTTACAGTAGCTGTAACACACACACACACACACACACACACGTGACAGTACACAGAACCTTCATGAATCTTTCTTACCTGCATCTGTGTGTGAACTTCATCGTTCGGACTCTGTGGGGAGAAAGTTTGTGTCACATGTAAATCAAAATTTGAAGTAAGAAACTTAAAGCTCCTGTAGGACTGAAAGTCATTTGCTTTTGTTTGTTTTGTGCAGCCCTCACCCTCCTCACCCTCCTCACCCTCCTCACCCTCCTCACCCTGTCACTTCCAGATCAAATCCCTCTCAGGTTTATTTTTTATTCATATGTTCCACGTCAAACCCACATTTATACAGATCAGCAGCTGTATCAGGTTATTAAAACCCAGAATAACTCCTCTGCAGTGGAGTTCTCAGTTATTCTCCTGATCTCTAAAATAACCTCACAGGGTCTCGTTCAGTAACGTGCACGTGTTTCACTTTTCACTGCTCTGCCAGAGCTCCACTGACCCACATGTGTTAGATATCGTTCAGTCACTCGACTCTGAGCCACAACACTCAGAATAGAGATGAGAGGGAGGAGGAGAATGTATCCTGCGCCTGCCTCACGCCACTGGAGATTTACTTGAAGGTCATAACTGCATCTACAGTAACAAGCTAAGAAGTAAAAACACTTCTATCTCACAGAATCTCATTCTTTTCCTTTTCAACTTCACACACTAGCATTCTGTGTCCTGTGCTTAAATCTTTGGGGAGGTGACCCTCTGGGTCAGGACTCTGCTCAGCTGCAGAAGCATGAACCTGGCGTGAGGGTGAATTGACCACGTGTGATCGGAGCCCTCAGGACGTTAATGTGATTGTTTGGTGCAGAAATGCAGAAGAGGATTAGATGCAATGAAAAATACCTCACGTCCTCTGCGGTGGTGAACTTTGACCTCCAGCGAATGTTTCTGTTGTGTCAATTCCTCGATCACCCTGAGAGAGAGAGAGCACATGTTAAAGCTGTCGTCTGCAGTCTGTCGTCTAACTTGCTAACTTTAGTTAAAGCTTGTTCATTCATCGTTCATCTTTATTCAAAGACACAGGATTTACTTAACGAGCTCCTTTACGCTTCTTTTTCAATAAGTTGTTAACCTGTCTTTGTCAGCCAGGGCCTGCTGGGTAAACACTGATCCTCCGCTCTCCTCCATCCTCTCCATCCTCTCTCTCTCCAGAGCCAGACATCGCTGCGACTCAGCGTCCGCCAGCGAGGCCATTCGCTCAGCCTCGCTTCGCGCCAGCTCCGCCTCCTGAACGCAACGCGGACAGAAGAGACACAAAGCTGGTAACTGTGAGGCTGATTTTACAAACGTGAGGTCAGAGGTCAGAGGGAGTCTCCACCTCTTGCAGCAGCTGAACTTTGGTTTCCAGGATTTCTTGCATGTGGCTGATCTCCTCCTGCCGCTCGGCCAGGCGACGCTGTAGCTCCGCCTCAGTCTGATCGGAGAGGCTGTCGGCCGTCAGCCTGCGAGGTCGGAGAGAAGACGTTATTGAAAAAGAGAGAAAGCACAGTGTGAGTGCACGTTAGAGGGAGAATGAGTTTTATTGGACCGTCTTCTTGAGTCTGCCTTTATCAACGAGTTGTCATGGTAACACGTCTTGTCAAAGTGCTTTAAATCCAAACTAAGGGGAAACACCACCCTGTGGTTGTTTACATATAGGCCTCCATTTCACTCCATGTGACCTCTGACCCCTGAAATATAAACTCTCTGCAGACAGACGTGATGTATCGTCCTCATGAGGCCACAACATGTTCTGTGAGGTCACGTGACCTCTCACCAAACTCCAGGTGAACGAATCTGAAGAAATTGTTCCTGAGACGTTGCGTTCACAAGTCCCACCACCAAAATCGAATCAGTTCATTTTTGAGTCCAACTGAACATTTGTACCGAACGTGAAGCGACTCCCTCGAGGAGTTGTTGTGATATCGTGTTCACAACGATGACATGAACGTAGCTCCCAAAAACATTATGCCTCCGGCCACTGGGTGTCGCCACCACACACACACAACATATATTTCTTGTCCCATTCTCTAATTTCTTTCGTTTCAAAACGTGTTTTGCAGATTTGTGAAATATTCAAAAAGGAGCGGAGGAGAAAAAGAGGAGGAAACTCCTCTGAGGAGCGAGCTGATTACTGAAGCTGTCGCCGCTCCGGCTCTCGGCCTCGTCCACAGACTCCTCACTTCTCTCAGCCAGGCTCCGTTAATAGCTCCACTGATAAACTGTGGCCACAGAGTTTATTTATGAACCAGCACGGCACCGAGAGTCAGGGAGAACGTCTCGGACACGTTCACTCTGCTTCTCACTGTTTTGACAAACGTTAAAGTGACTGATTGGACCAATCACTGTCCTCAGAGCATAATGACGCTGTGTTGCTGAGCTAATGATGTCGGTCCTACATCCATCTATTAGGAAAATAATCAGTCAAAGGTCAGTTTGACTTAGCGTACGTGTAACAGGGGTTTAGCGTGACAGCGTTAGTGACCACACGCGTGTTCTGTTCACGGCTTCTTACAACGTGTGGAGTCGCCAGATGAAAGTGAAACTTATTATAATAAAGTTATTTACAAGTAAAAAACTGACGAACAGCGAAAAACGACAAGTTAAATGGATAAAAAATCAAATATAAAAGTAAAATGTTTCTAAACAAGAAAATCTGAACTTTTTGTTAAAACATGTTTCCTGAACATTAGAACATGAAAACATTTTCGATGCATAAAAGTTTTAAATATCTAGTTTCATCTTTAATCTGAAGCCTAAACTTGACTCATGCATCCATCAACACGAGGGACGAATTTAACCACAGCAGGATTATGGGTAATCTGAGCCTGCGGGGTGGCGAGGTAAATCCTCAGCTTGACTGAAATGAATGAGATCACGCAAAGAACCGAAGAGAAACGATCGACCTGACGATGTCTCCGTTCGTTTCTGGGAGTTTGAAAAGTGTCTCTGAGAATCCTGCGACTGGACGTTCTGTGTGTTTTGCAGACTCTTGCTGCCGATTGGCCGAGGACGGTGATACAGAGAGAGACAGGTGCTGCAGCTCAAATTGTTCCCGACTCAGCAAACAACCTCCTGCCCTTTACTCTCCTCCCCCTTCAAAACAAACCCTCACCCCTCCGTCACCTCCTCATCCTCATCCCCTCTTCGTCCACCAGAGCACGGTCACTTCAGCCTCTTCAAAAGCAGCCCAGTCCATACATGGAATTCCTCGGGGCTTAGTCCGTGTTGTGATAGCGAGCTGAGGCTACAGACCGGCGGGCTCGCGTGTGATGAAAGGCCGCTGCGTCCTGAGGGCGACCGGGCTCTGATGCACTGAGGGGCTCATGGGAAATAATCAAACTGCCGTTGAAAAGAGTGTTTTTGTAGTTCGCAGGCAAATCTCCCTGAAGGCGTTTCAACAAATCTGTGCAGCACAAGAGGCTGAATATTTGAAGCTGCTTTCACACGTGTATTTGTGTATTTCTCCACGTCTGTTATAGAGACATAATAAAGTGTGGATGAGTGATTTGGACGTTCGTGACCTTTAAACACCACAAGAACTTCTGTCACCATGTGTGTGAAAAAAAAAAAAAAACCCTGAGCAGGAAGAAGAGAAATACTCACAGAGCTTCGTCCAGAAGCTGCTGTTTGTCCTCAAGCTCCTTCTTCAGGCTCTCGACCTCGACCTTCAGCTCGATGTTCTGCAGCAGAAAATCACAGAGAAAAAGAAAATGAGCAAAGTTGAAGATGAAAGAAGAAAGTTTAGATTAAAGAAGTAAATACAGGATATGACTGATTTTAGCATTTAAAAAGAACATGTTGGCTTTTAACTACGATATAAACAATGCTTTAAATCAACGCTGCAACTTTTTAACCTTAAACCATCAGCTTGATTAAAGTTTATGTTTGAGTGTGAACATGGAGACGGTTGAAGAGTGAAGCTGAACTGAGATCAGTTCAAAACACTGACGTTATTAACAACCAGAGTTTCTCTCCAACGTTCTGCAGGAAACTTTAAAACATGAAGAACTCTGAACAGTTTGGTGGATTTGTTTCAGAAGCAGCTCTTCTAGTTCAGGAAGCAGAGGATCATGGGTAATACCCAGCATATAGTTCTGTTTGAGCTCAACTTTAGTTTCTATTCTACTCGAAAACCACATCAGTGCTTGGACAGGGGATTTATCATGTGTGGCTGCAGGGGGCGCTGTTGTTCAGTTAAAGTGACACAGTTCTTTAAACTGTGAGTTTTGACAGAAGAGAAACTTTGTGTTCACAGAGAAATGAGCAACAACACTGTGTTTACTGTCACACAATCAGATCACGTGTCACAGCTGCTGCTCTCTGCACAGCCTGAATCCAGCAGGATAATATTGTGCTTGATTCTCTGGTGAGCAGAAACACGTCATGAACTCAGCAGAGGAAAACAGCGTCTGTATGTTTGAGATGAAAAACCAACAATCCAAAAACTATCCAAACATTATGAACCCAACTCATCTCAAGCAGAAAAGCTTGTTCTTGTTCTGCACAGAGCTGCAGAGAAACTCTCCTCGACTCAGAGTGAGTTTCCACACTCTCACGTGCCGCCTGGATCTCAATGGATGTATAAATAGCAGGTGGGATATGAGCGGCTGCTGAATCTGTCAAACCCTGCACCCAGCAACAACACCGCTTTTAACTCCTGGCTCCGAGGCAGGAGAACCGGCTCGAACTGGTACCGGTCGCTCGCGTGCAGGGATTTATTTTTCTGTGCATCACAGCAGCGATCTTCACATCCAAGTGCAGCGGATCAGATTACTGACATACTGACACAGGTGTGGGGACGAGTCTCTGCTGACACCGACGTGTCTGCATGCACACAGTTACTGGTGGTGTGCATGCATGCATGCAAACATACAATGCGTGTAGGCCCGAAGGCTCTAACGCAATGTGGGTCATCGGGTCGTCGATGGAAAACAGGTCAGACAGTTTCTGCAGAGCCAGCGAACACAAGCAGATCTGTGCTGCAGCGACTGTTGGCGTCGACGAGGCAGCGCAGAGAATTCAAGAGATGGTTTGAAAAGTGTTTTTTTTCTCATTAAAGGAAACGTTCAGATCTGAATTCACTTAGAGGAGAACTAGAGAATCAGTCAGCAGAGCTCATGTAACAGTCTCCTGGTGAAACCACATTTAAATTCACCAGCTCTGTTCATGTGGATCTGCACTAAATTACACAGCCTCATAAATATCAGTGGTCTCGACGTGTTTTTATCAACATCTCTCCTGACTGATTCCACATCTCTCCACCAAGTTGTGTTAAATCCGTCCAGTCGTTGTTGTGTAACCCTGCTGACAAACAGACAAACAAACACAAACCCTGGCGTCTGCAGCTGATTCCAACATGAACACAGAAAAGTTTGAATCACAGAATGTTTAACACTGCGGTGGCGGAGAGAGCTCGTTCAGAAGACCCAAGTAGAAAAAGCACAAATTAAGAAAACAACTGTGTGTGATGAGCTGCAAATACAGGAAGAATAAAGAAAACAACGCCCACATGGTGGAAGGCTGCAGCACGGGTCAGAGAAGAACTCAAGGACATTTTATGTCAATTTCTTTCTTGTGATTCACTCAGAGAATAATTCATGAATCTAGTAGAAATAAATCAGACATGACGCTCTCTCCTCTGATTTGAAGTTCATGCTTGCATCTCTGTTATGTTTCCTGGTTGATTCATTATCATCTCGTTTTGTAATTTTGCTAAAACACCATGAAACCATGGAT
The DNA here is from genome assembly GCF_024713975.1 of Paralichthys olivaceus. Taxonomy (NCBI): domain Eukaryota; kingdom Metazoa; phylum Chordata; class Actinopteri; order Pleuronectiformes; family Paralichthyidae; genus Paralichthys; species Paralichthys olivaceus. The sequence goes on along the minus strand of NC_091095.1, from coordinate 925,740 downwards.
TTTAAAGACGGACGACGTGGCTCCACTTTCTCCCTTTGTCCAGAGATGAAGCCAGAATGTCTCAGCTACGGGCGCTCGGCTGCGTCTGATGCTTTTGACATCATGTGGAGTCAGAGTCTGTGAAGTAGCGACTGAGGTGCGACCCAATCAGGAGTCAGTGTCAGCTGTCAATCATGACGTCTTGTTTTTATATCGTCAATAACTAATTAAAACCAAACTGATCAGAAACACTTGAATAAACATCAGTGAGATGAGAACGAGCTGAAACATCTTTGACAAACATTTATTTAACGTCTACTTTGATTTTTAGTTTGATTGGTCCCATCTGCTAACACGGAGGAGGCGGGGTTTATGACCTATACTGCAGCCCGCCACCAGGGGGCGATCAGGATGATTTGGCTTCAGTTTTTGGAGCTGTCATGTCGTCCATCTTTAATTAAAGTCTATAAATAAAACAAACTGAACGGATGTTTTCATTCAGTTCAGTTGTGATGGAAATTCTTCTGTTGTTTGTTCTCAGTGGAAGAATCTATAGAAAGGTCAAAGTTCATGGGGGGGGGGGGGGGCACCACAGAGACAAACACCGTGCACGTGAACAGTTCATCCCTTCACAGACAGAGTTTCACACTCACCCTCTTGTGCACGTCATTGCTGCTCTCCTCAAACTTCTGCTGGATCTTCTCCTCCAGGAAGTAGATCCGGAGCTTCAGGCTGAAGTTCTCCTTCTTCAGGTCGTTCAGGTGCTGCGAGATAGTGCGATAACCACGGACACCAGCATTAGACATGACGAGGGGCTGTGACGAGGGGCCCTGCAGCCCCACCGTCACTGAGGCATAATGAGAGGAGCAGCTCCGCCGAGGGGCCGCCGACGTCTCACACTGACGGGTCAACTCTATCCTGACGGTTCAGAAGATAAACTCAGTCTCTGCTCTGTCAGAGCGACGAGCACAGAGCGACGAGCACAGAGCGACAATCACAACCTGAACACGAGCTCGTCTCAGAGCGTCTGAGCTACTGAGGGTCAGGGATGGCACACAGGCAGCAGGGGATTATGGGAACTGAGAGGGGGGGTATGTTTCCTTTTTTACCGCGAGGAAGTCATGCCAAGAATCTGAGACAGGAGTGTGTGTGTGTGGGTGTGTGTGTGTGTGTGTGGGTGTGTGTGGGTGTGGGTGTGTGTGTGTGTGTGTGTGGGTGTGTGTGTGTGTGGGTGTGTGTGTGTGGGTGTGGGTGTGTGTGTGTGTGTGTGTGGGTGTGTGTGTGTGGGTGTGTGGGTGTGTGTGTGTGTGTGTGTGTTTGTGTGTTTGTGTGTGTGTGTGTGGGTGGGTGTGTGTGAGTGTGTGTGTGTGTTTGTGTGTTTGTGTGTGTGTGTGTGGGTGGGTGTGTGTGAGTGTGTGTGTGTGTTTGTGTGGGTGTGTGTGTGTGTGGGTGTGTGTGAGTGTGTGTGCGCTGCGGAAGCTTCAGGTTTATAAAAGTGATACTTGATCAGATTTTGTGTTTTTTAAATAAATCATCAGTCGTTTGTTCAAACAACCTGTTTTTGTGTCTTCCTGACAAATACAAAAGTTTTTAAAAGGTGTGTGAGTGTGTGTGTGTGTGTGTGTGTGTGTGTGTGTGTGTGTGTGTGTGTGTGTGTGTGTGAGTGTGTGTGTGTGTGTGTGTGTGAAACAGTGAGGAGTTGTGTGTTGGTTTGTTTGCATCATCTCACGTCAGTGTCTTTATACTGTGTCAAGAATTCTGGGTGGTTTTAGTTTTCCCAAACTAAAAGACTTTTAGTCTCCTGATGAGAAATTGTTCCTTCAGCATTTAAATGTTTTATTTCATTAGTAACTGATGGAACCATGTTTTATATTTAAATCAAAACATTCACTTTTAACTTAAATCTTTACGAGAGACTCTGACATCATCATTTCATTCAGTCCAGAATCGTCCAGATGAGGTAAAGTTTTCTCCCTGACAGAAAAAGAAGTGAATTCTCTCGTGTGATCGTTGTTTGCTGACGTCTCACGAGTCGAGACCGTCTCTGACCTCAGGGAGGCGCTAACAGTCCACCCGAGCTCAGAGCCTCCGAGCGTCTCCAGTGATCCGGACTCTATTTAAAGCAGCAGTTGACCTGCGGCTGTCACTGAGGAATGCTGAGCTGGGAAAGTGCCGGTCACACATGCAGCCGAACCAACGTGCACGAGTGCACATCACGACTGTACGAGCACATGTTGTCACATTCTGCGCACACATGCTCGAGAGCTGCACAGAGAAAATAAACACAGAGCAGGAGTCTGAAGATTTTCTACTTAGAAGCAAAGACAGAAATAAAACACACAAACACAGTGAAGGTCCTGCAGGACGGACACGGCCCCGGGCCCCCGGGTGTTTCCTCTGAAAAGGCTCCTGCAGATAAAACCTCAATTTGTGTGACGCTGATACAGACCACAGAGTGATGACTGTGAATCTGTGTAAAACAACCACACATCTGCTTCTCGTAGGACGCACATCCATCAACACAGCAACGGTAGCTGTCGTTTGTCCGAACCAGAAGATTTTCTTTTCAAAAATTATTTTCATCCTAATTTTTTCCAGAAAATTTTAGCCTCCACCAACATCATGACATAAATTACTGCTCATAAAACGAGACTGTAAAGTCTGAGACGTGTGGATTTAAATCTATTAATCACAGCTACACTCAAGTCTTCGGGAATTACAAGGGATTTGGTTAAAAATCAGCAGAGTAACAAACCTTTTTAAGAGCAACTTAACACTCCATAAAAACTCAAACCCAGAGAGAAGATTTGTGGATTTTCTCTGGAACAGTTTTCTCTACAAACTTTGACCAACTGATGGAAATACAATTATTTTACATTGTTGTATAACGTACGAGCTCGGAGACTGAGACAACTTTCTCTCTGATGAGTTTAGTTTGAGCTAATATTTAAAGGTTTATATTTATGATGCGTAGAGAATCAGCAACCAGACAAACAACATTTAAGAGAAAAGAAAAATCCAACCACGACTCTGGGTAAAAAGAAAACTTAGCTCGTTGTTTTAAACTGTTTTAAATAATAATTTGTCACTGAGTTGGGTGATTTAATGGAATTCACCGAGAGTTGTTTAGTCTAAAATATAAATATAATATATAATGACGATAAAATATTTTCCCAGGTGACACATGGAGACAGAAAGTTTAACATCTCTAGTTGTTGAATGATTCAAACAACAAAGTACCTGAATTTAAATAAGTACAGACCCATGAAACCTACAAGTGCAGTAAGTATATCAAAGTACTTTGTAAGTTCCACCACTGACGGAGAATAAAGCAGCTCCGTGTCTGTGACCTCATGGACTTTTCAAACTAAACTCAGAGGACCTGAGACAAATGTGTCAAAATACTTCTCGTCTAACCTCAGAGGCCTCGACTGGTCACATGACCCACAGCTCTTTGTCCAAAACCAATCATGGAGAGGAGAGAGGCAGAAACCTTCCTGACGACAGCTTTTAACAAGAGTTCACACACGAAACTGGAAATAATCTGCACAAAGACATTTCTGGGCTTCGGGACACATGTTGTAATACGTGACGGTTTGTTGGCCTCGATGAGAGAGTTCGTCACAAGCCGCCGCCAGCGAGCTGCGGCAGCTCGTCCAGGGGTCACGCACCGAGCCGGCTGAATTTATTACAACACGACGTGTCCGAGGAATTAAATCATCCTAATTCTGCCGGACTTTTCCAGCATCGGAGCAAAATCTTTAACCAGAGAAGAAAGATTAGAGCGTTTTTTTTCCAGGATTTTAAACTTTTCCAGCCACCGTGTCGTTTTTATTCGGGAACCGACTTCATCAGAATCAGACGGAACCAGGTCCTGAGATGCGTGAAGGACGATCCACTGCAGTTATTTTCCACATTTTTTGTCCGTTCACATGCACCAGCGGCTGCTATTTGGTTGCCATGGCAGCGCGGCGGGAGGCAGCCATAACAGCGCCCCGGCCTCCTGCTTCATCTTCGTGCCGAGGGAGGTTTGAAAAGCAGCTCTGCAGGACCAGGAGGGTAATTGGATGTTTGCATGTGAGCGTGTGTGTGTGTGTGTGTGTGTGCGCTCCGGACTGGCAGGGAGCTGGGAGTTTTCCCTGCTCTTACCGGTAACAGGAGCTCCTTGATGCCAGCTAACTCGACATTTTCCAGCCGTGCTCTCTGGCAGTGCCAAGCCCCTAATGCAGTTCTGCAGGCGGAACGTCTGATTGTGTTTATTGTGCTGCCACGGTCCACGGTAGACATGGCGGTTAAAAATTATAATTTGTAAACCTAATTAAATCATCAAGAGAGCCACTAAAAATATCCCCAGGAGCTAATTAACATCGTGGACACGGCGAGACGAGGCAGAGGAGCCAGATCGAGCTGCAGCGGAGTTTCTATAGACGCAGGTCGTCTGTGTTCATCACGCAGTGGTTCAACGTTTCAGAAGGAAGATTATTCGCTTCCTATTGGTGGAAAGATGAAGATCGATGTAAATCTCGTTAGCAGTCAGGATGTGGTTGAATTAAACGTGTAGCAGCAGTTAGACGTTCACTTGGTACATGTTCACATTTTTAAATACACAGACAAACCCGCCCTCGGTACTTTTAAGGGTACGGTCAACGTACATCTGCACAAATATCGATTCACGTTCAGTGAAACATTCGAGTTTCGGTTCCTCCGACATTGTGGTGAACATGAGTGGTCGTTCCGGTAACGTCCACTAACGCTGTTCAACAACCACCAATAGAAAGAAGAGGCGTGAGTACACAGCGAGTCAGACCGATGGCGTTGCAACATGTTACCACACAACCACGTCACCATGTCACCATGTTACCATGTTACCATGTCACCATGTCACCATGTCAACATGTCACCATGTTACCACGTCACCACGTCACCATGTTACCACGTTACCATGTCACCATGTTACCATGTTACCACGTTACCATGTTACTGCACCAAAACAGCTGAAACATGAAGTGAAGCATCAACAGCTTCCAGTGATCGATGAGCTCGATGGATTAAGTTGCTGTTAACTCTTGTCAGCTCAACATTTTTAATAACTCAGTCCCTCAACACTGGATTCATCCATTATTCTCTACCACCGTGCTATTCACGCAGTAAAGCTGCTTTTCAGAGCTGCACTGAGCTCCGGACACGTTCCTGAGATGATCTGGAGGTTCTGAATGTGAGAACGTTTTCTGGATCTTTTCCTGCAGCTCCCTCGTGAAAGAGCTGGTCTCACGTAGGTGATGACGACAGGACGCATGTGTCAGAAAACGTCTTCATCGCTCCCACACTGGCAGAAACCACATGTGGCTGCAGAGGGCGCTGTTGCTCAGTTGCACAGTGTTGCTTTACACTGCAGTGTGTGTGTGTGTGTGTGAGAGCTGGAAACAACAACACCACACAAACCAGCTGATCCACTGTAATAAGATGAAGTGTGATGAAGTATTAAATCACATGGGTCACACTCACTGTTATTATTAGTGCGACTGAGCCACAGAAACTCTGACCACACACACACTGAATCACATTTAACTGAGGTTCACTGCAAATGTTCCTCATAAAATCACACTCAACCGGCTTCGTTTCACTTCAGCCTAAAAATAGATTAACAAGAGACAAGCTGCTGTTTTTACAACTGAAGTTAAATAGAAGAAGAAAAATTTCACAAGCGAATCAAATAACTCAATTTCTTTTTTCTGAGGTGGAGCTTTATTTATTTACCTTTGATTTTCCAGTGAATTCTCATTTCTGCTCGAACCAGAAAAAAAAAACTCCCGATGGTGTAAAAACAGTCGGCTGAAACAAAAACTTTGCAGAGAAGTGTGGAAGAAATATTCCTATTTCTTTTTAAAACGTTCCCAGTTTTCTGGAGCAGTAAATGAACTTCAGGAGATTCCCGGACTAAAGAGTCTGGACATTTTGTAGCTAGTGTTTCTCACTGTGGAACATTTCTGGACAACATCCACAGTTTGTTGAAGGTCTGAAAACTGCAGATTATTGTTCCATTATTGTTCGTTTTCTTCCGGGCCTGCACTTTCTCTCCGCCTCAGCGGGATGTGCATCTTTACTTCTGCTCGTGTGAGTACATGAGATAAAAATTCACTCTCCATCGAACATTTGTCATCATACATCTGATGGTCGACAGTAAACGAATGATCAGAGGAGATAAAGAACTACGGGTCTGAGGTGGAGGTTTCTGAATCTCTCCTCTCACTTTTCTTTCTTCTGATCAAATCGTTCCCAGATGTGGGGGCAGCAGCTGTACGCTCTGTGTGGAGGGGGTGGCAGCGGAGGGTCGGTGAGCTCAGTGCCAGCCTCCCATCGGGGGGTTTCTGGGATGAAACGGCACCAACGGATGGAGGGAGTTTGTTAAATGGAGGCCAGTTGATAAATTTTCCAGCCGGTCGGCCAAAGAAGGACAGAATGAGCAAAAATCACCCAACGTGTGAAACGTTCAGACAACAACACTTCGACTTATAAACTTCAAATGTATTTTAATCACACCGACACTTGTGATCACGTCCAAACGTTAGCGGCTCATCCTGAGACGTGCACGTCGAGGTACGTGTTGCATGCGAAGCCGAGGCGGAGACGCTGCAGCGGCGGCAGGTCACAGAAGAAGACAACCTCTGGCTGGCCTCCGTGTTTAGCTGCGCCGCTCTCTGCGTTTCCATGGCTATTTACTTTGAGCGCCATTGTTTTGCTTTAACGACGCCAAGAGAACAAGAGACATGAAGCAAAACAGGATCTGAACTTCTTTAACAGCTCGGTCCAGACGCTCAGACCGTGGCCGCGGAGCGAGGCCTGAGCTGGAAGTGGATTCTTCACCTCCTCTGCTCCGCAGCGAAGGAAGAGCGGGCGCCCGAGCCAACTCTGCTTCATAAGATGAAAAACACTCCTGGTTTATATGAAACCGGAGCCGGCCGGCGAGTCGTCTCGGCTGACATGATGCTCTGAATGAAATCACATTAGGCTGTTTGGTAGGAAGCAGGAGGTTCTGAGTCAAACCAACGTTTTCCTTCTGTTGCTTCTCGACCAGAAGAAAACAGAACTTTTCTGCTTTGAATTCTACAACCTCATCACTGGTGATGTTAAAGTGAAGAAGAATGAAGAAAGGATCAGGTTCAGTTCTTAAAAAGACAAACAGAATTCATCCTCTCATCAGTTTGACCTCACTTTACATTTTGGTTTGTCTGAAACTTTAATCAAGCCACCGTGACTCGTTGGTTTGTGAGCTGCTGCTCTGACGCTTCAGTTTCACTGTTAGTATCTGGAGGAGCAGGGGGTGGAGCCTCTACTTGCACAAATCAGATTCAGAGAAAGTTAAGTTCAATACTCAGTTGTCTAAAAACTAAATCATTGGACAAAAGGTATTAAATTTGAAGGAACCTCAGTCTGACCTCCTGGAAACCACTCGTTCTGTTCTTCAGTCACAGACCAAAAGGTTTCTCCGTCCACAGCGTGAGTGGAATCAAACGTCTATTCCAGTTTAAACACATGTCGTTTATTTTGTAGGAAGCAGAGACTCATAAATGCTGGATCTGACGCAGACGAGCGGCCGCGTCATTTACCCTTGCTGCCTGGCTCAAAGGCCCTCTGGGGCTAATCAACAAGTGAACCCATCCCCTGCTGCAAACACTTTTTATCACGCTGCTCCTCCACCAGACTCACAAAGTCTCTGCAGGTGAAACTCAACCTGGACGCGTCCAATGTTGCCGCTCCAGTGACTTTTAAAAGGCTGAAACTGACTCCAGGACCGAGGGAGCGGGTTCACCGGATCGGATGTTACGGCACCACTCCCCGCCCCCCCGCCCAGGCTGTCTGAGATACCTGACCCCCGGAAGTGTGCGCTGGCTGTGACGGATGGCCCGCAGCCTGGAGCTGTGGCTGATGATGCAGCGTGATACTCCCAGAGAGGGAGGAAGGAGAGAGGGGAGCAGGGCCTGGACTCAGGCTGAAACTACATGCTGCTGATGGTGATGGTGATGGTGATGATGATGATGATGATGATGATGATGACGATGATGATGATGACGATGGTCCAGCAGGGCTGCCAGGTTTAAAGAAGGAGGAGCCTTCAGGCTGTTTTCCAGTGAGAAGCTTCATGTGAGGAGAATTCACTGACCTCTGACCCCTGCTTGAAAATCGCAGTATAAACTGCGCAGGAGGAAAAGTCTGAGCCAACAAACCGTTTTCCTGGAAGCGAATCTGACACCCACACTTTTCCATCGTCCTCCATTCAGAGGAGTGAGCGGCGTGCGTCAGCCCGACAGGAAATGACCTCGTCCCGGGACTGAAGGCATCGTGGATCGTCACAAAGATAAGACACGTCGTATCTGAGGACAGGGACAGACGAGTGTGGTCGCACTGGTTCCAGGCTCCTGACACGACCTAGTGGCTGTAAGTGGTAATGCATCGTAGGGCGACGTGCCTCAGAAAAAGCAGCAGGAGTTTGTCCACTGATGGAAACTACTGGTAACACTTGATGTGCGAAGATCTGACAGGAAACCATCCTGCAAAGAGAATCTTCTCCAAACCTCTGCTTGCTCAGAGGCTTTGCCAGAGCTAATCAGGGGATGTCAACACACACACACACACACACACACACACGGTAATGAGCACATGCGGAGAAGCTGCACGTAAAAGTCACCGTGCACATCTGAACAGTTGATTATCAACATTTCAGATCAACATGCCTGTTGGACCTCAGCGAGATGTGGAGTCATCTCCCGGGTACCTGCTCCCAGGCCTCCGTGCACACGTGGGCGAGGCCACACAAATACTTTCCATCAGTTTGTGTAAGCAATGATAAACATGTTACATCTGATCACGAGAGCGTGGATTTCATGTTATGGTCAGAAAAGAGCGTTTGCAGCCAAAACACTCCATTTTCCCATGGTTGTGTTTCAGAGGGAGAGAAGGTCTGCGCCTAATTTCAGCCTGTTTACAGCAGATCTTAATTATGGTATCAAATTCACCCAGAGCCCACCGACTGCCAACTGTCATGGCCGACCCTCCCATACAGCCCACTTTTGTCTCTGGGACGAGGAGTGTAACCCAACCTCTCCCCGAATATCTGGCTTTATTCATTCTACTGTACGAGAGAGAGAGAGAGAGAGAGAGAGAGAGAGAGAGGCGGGGGGGGGAGTCATCTGAAAACAAACAGAACAAAATAAGAGCGTCTTTTCTTTTGTTAATTTTAGTTTCTTCCTCAAATAGAAAGCAGAGGAAACGCTGCCGGCAGAGCCACAGTTTGTGAATGAAGCCCAGATGACAAACAGAGTAAGAGTTGGACTGTGACGACCTCAGTGTGTGTGTGTGTGTGTGTGTGTGTGTGTGTGTGCACAGCGAACACACACCTACACACACCCTCCCCTGTGTACAACAGCAGACCCATGTCGATGATTCATTTCCCATGTTTCAATAATCCAGAGTTTAATCAGTGTCACTGCATCTCCTGTCATTTCACTTGAACCTGCATTTCCCAGTTTGTCCCAACAGGTGGCGATGTTACCGAGGAGAGACAGGGAAATGAACACAATGATAAAATCCTCCATCGCCGCAGAAAGAAAGACGACTCAGTCAAACATGTTCTATAATTACTTTAATAGTAACACTGGCATTAGGAGCCATGTTTGTGTCTCCTCCTCGTGACCTGTTTCATTTTCTCTTCCTTCTCTTTCATTCATTTAATATTCTGCTGTTTTATTTCATGGTGGTTTGATCCTGTTTGTGGTTTGATCCAGATTCTGGTGAAGTGGTTTCATAAAGGTCTGTCAGGCCTCGATGGAGCTGAAGGGATATTTCATCGTCAGTTTGTCTGTTGATTCGTAGAATTACACAAAAACTACACTTCACCAGTTCACCTCCTGACGGGACATCGCTCAGAAGAAGTTTGATTTCTCAGACAAACTTTGATCAGACATGTTAAGAGGACTGATATTTACACACACACACACACACAGTGTGACCAGTGAACGTCCACATCACTGAACATCAACTGTACAGATGTGTGCATGGATGGACTCATACAAGTAGTGTTACAGAGTGAGTGTGTGTGTGTGTGTTGCCCCGTATACACTGGATGTGTGCCCTCCTTTCTGTTGTCTGTGGACAGGAATCAAAGGGACGGAGCGCGGGGCCCGAGGCCCTCGCTGCACTGAACCATCAGTTGGCAGGATGAGAAGTGACTGTGTAATGAGACAAGGAGGAGGGGAGGGAGGAGGGGAAATGGGGTTGAAAGGAGGGGGATGGATGACGTGATGGAGGGTGGAGGAAGAGGAGGATGGAGAGACCAAAAAAACAGAAAGAACGAGGGGGTGGGGTGTCAGGATGAATCAGGGCAGAGGTCACGTCAACCTCATTTCAGAGAGCGAGCCAATTAAAAGCGAGCCAGTCTGGTTCATGTGCAGCTCTGTGAGGGGGGGAGGGGGAGGGGGAGGGCTGGTGGTGTGTGACCTCACTGTGTCCTCATTAATGATCCGTCTCATGGACGAGAAACGAGAAACAAGTTCACTGCCGAGCACGAGGTTCAGATGCTCAGATATAATGTTGATGATTGTGATATTTGAAATGTGACATGAGTGGATTGTTTGTCCACAGAACAGAGATTTACTCAAAGGGTCCTCAGACCAGACGAGGAGTTCTGGGTCTGGATCAACTGAACCTGGTTCTGTTGGTTCACAGTGAAAACACTTTGGCGGACCGTTTGGACTTTTAGACCAATCACAGGAAGTAGAGACACATTAAACCACAGAAGAAGAAGCTGCTAAAGGTTCCTCTCGGTTCCTCTGCTCTCTGACAGGAAATGTTCTGCAGAAGTCAGAAGAGCTGCAGCATCAACTTTCACATCACACGAGCTTCTTTCACACCTGAAGTCCAGAGATCCAGATATTTTCCAGAGCGGCAGGAACGAGTTTGTGTTAATATTTACATAATATTTCGACACCACATCGAAGCCCTAAGTACTTTTAAAAAGTATTTATACACAACTAAGAATATCTTTCTGACAAGTCACTGCTTTTTTTATCACATCAGGTTCTTCATCCCGCTCGTCTTCTTTTCTGGAATCAAACTTTTGATGAAGAACCTCACTCAACTAAATTATTAAATCAACCTTCGACCTCCATCTTAATAAACAGCGTCTCTGCAGAATGAAATGAGGATAAAACCACAGACGTGGGGAAACACGGTGGCACTGCCAGGTGAATTACGCCCCCCCCCCACCTCGCCGCCTGGCCCCGGTGCTGCGGCTGCACTTCATTAGCTATCTCCACTCTACCTTTCACCGACAAATTCAATAAATGTTCATCTGGTTCCAATTAGGCCCTCGTTAGCTATAATTGGCCTGGTATTTACTAACAGCATTACTCAACGCGGGCTGGCGCAGGCCGGGCCGGTCTGATCCGAGCCAGGCTGCACTCAGTCCTCTGGGCTTGTTAGTTCGCTGCCAATCGTCTGTGCCCCGCAGGAAGACTTTCACTGCAACACGTTTGTTTGGTCTTGTATTATTTACAAAAGACAAACATGCGTCGTGCAAAGCGACAGAACATCCTCACAGATTCAATCCAAACATGTCAGCATGAAGGACGTGAAGACAACAGCGATGTGTTCGCAGCGAAAGACTCAGTGTTCCAGTGTGAAATGTGACTTTCTCTGGTTTGATCGATTCATTACACTCACCCTGACATTTCTTGGTAAAAATCCAGACAACAGTGAAAAAGACTCTGAACAGCAAATGATGTTTGATCCAATTTTAAAGAACAGAGTAATAAAATAAATCAGTTTGAACTCAGGGCCCTGGTCCACGTTCTAGAAATGAGAAACATGCACTGAAAACGAAATCGTTTGGGTTCGAAGACAAAGAGTCATTGACCTTAATGTTCCTTCTTCAGGACGTTCAGGAGTCGTGTTGTTCTGGAGACGTCAGGTTTTCAGAGAAACTGCAGCCGAGCTGCTCGGAGTGCAGCCTCACCCAGCGGGGGCGAGAACAGCGGGCTCTTTAGCTCTTGAGTTTGATGGTTCAATTCTAATGTTTCACTGACGAGGGAAAATATTTTCACAAGGTGGAGGGGGGGGGGGGGGGGGCAGCCGGAGCGCTTACAGGGAAACAGAGCAAACTCCTGATATGTTTTAAAACGGGGATTACTGCCATTTCATCCACTTGCAGGGGATTTCTGTGTCACCGAAGAAAAAGAAGTGAGTTTGAAAATGTTCCACAGAAGTTTCCAGAGCGAGGCTGTGGGTCTGTCAGCCAACAGCAGGGGGCAGCATATCAACTGCCCTGAGAGATAGATGTAAACGTAGTGCACATGTGGAAAGTGTAAATGTGTGTGATACGTAAAGAGATCGTAGAGAACAGGCTGCACGGACACATTCCAGTGGCTGTGAATAAAGACGAGATGGAACAAAAATGAAGCCAAAATATCTTGGAAACAAACGCTGCCATCTTCGCAGTCAGAGTCTGTGAGGAGGCGGAGTCGAGCCGCGGCCGCCGATACATGTGCTCGACCAATCAAGAGTCAGATCCGTCAACATCATGACGCCTCAGCCTCTTTCTATGTCATCAAACCAACATTTCTGTTTTTAAAGTTTCTCCAGAACTGCTGATCACTGCAGCTTTAAAGCAAAAGTTATTTATATTCACGTGGGTGTGTCCAGGTGCAACTATGAGGCTGCTGCTGCAATGAATTGTGGGACGGCATTTTCTCCTTTCATAAAAGATGGTCTGATGTTTCCTCTGCTAAAGGAGATAAGTTAGGAAGCACCGAAGCTCCTTTCCTCATCATTTAGAGAGTTGAAACACTTCAGGTCATTTCCCTCAGTTAAGAAGCTTCTTAAACAAAATGGAGTCACTGAACGCAGCCCGTCTCTGCAGGACCTCGACGCCGTCAGCAGCGTCTGAGAGATCTGAGCTGGAGGTGACAGGACGCGGAGACGTTATCTGAGCAGGAACACACGGCTACTGAAACTTAACCAGGTTTGAAAACCTGTCGACGAGCGCGTGAGAGAAGAAACGGCTTCGCCTCAGAGAAATAAACGAGTGAGGGGAGGATGTCAGGGATATTAGACCATTACAAACTGCAAAACAAGTGGCTGATGAGCTTCTCTTCATTTTTCCTTCTGCTCACAATTATTCAGTTTCAATTCTCCTTCAATCACGAGTCCGAGGGTTTCACCAAAACGCACCTGTCCCCAAAGATCCGCAGACAAACCCTGCGTCTCAACACGCCGCTCTAATGATTCCAGGAACGCTGAAATAAATGATGACACATGGGCGCCTTCAGACCCGTTCCAAGTTTTAGATTTTTCCTCTTCTCTGGCAAGTTGGTGAGTTTTCTCTGGTATGTGAGGAGGGAGGGAGAAGACGAGTGTCTGCTCTGCACATGTCGCTCTTTCACAACGTTGAACCAACACAGAGAGAAAGAGGAAGAAAGAAGAAGAAAAAGAAGAGAGGAGGAAGAGAAAGAGACAAAGTGAGAATCTGCAGAATGTATCAGTGAGGGAGAGACAAAGGGAGGAGGAGGAGGAGGAGGAGGAGGAGGAGGCGATGGTTTTATTCCACAGAGAGAGAGACTCTATAAAACAAAAACAAATGGAGTCTGTCAGTCCATCCGTAATAAACGACAACAACCAGTGGGCTGATGGGAAACACTCCGACCAACAGCCTCAGCCGTCAGACTGAAAATAACAAAAGGAACCTTGTAAGAATCTAGATTTAATTTCCTCGTCTTATGAAAAGAAAAGTCAGTCGGCAGATCTTTGGCAGTTCGGAGGACGACGGGTCGAGTCTGTGGACCGGGTCCAGACGAGCGGAGGAGACGTTCTAACGTTTGATTTGAAAACACTTTGTTTCTCTTGGACTCAGAAACACAGACTCGTGCATGAAAAGGCCTCAGTCATGTTCGATTCCAGAAACATCCTAACTGCTGCGTCCACCTCCGTCCACGGGAGCGCTTCAGCGTCGCAGCACTGACGACCCCCGACCACGCTAACGAGGTTCATGCACCTCCATGAGCCGTAAACACACTCAGAGAATAAACAATAGATAGTGAACGAATACTCAATCTGTGTTTTCCTCAAACGTCTTCTCATTTCTGTCTTTGAAATAATAACTGACATATAAAAAAGTTAATAATTATTACTCTGATTAAACTTTAGTATAATGTCCAGCTCGTTTATCGAAGCGTGTTTCTTCATGCACATGTTTTAAGAACTCTGTCTCCACCTGTGACTCGGTATTCACCGCGCTTGTGTTTTCCTCTGTTGTGTAATGAGTCCCATGTTTCTGGTCTGTTGCTGAAGCAGCAGCCGTGAGCGTCGGTCCCTGAACGTCTCAGCGTCGTGTACATTAAGTCGACGTACAGACTGCGGTGCCTCGGCCTCTCTGACCCCGTATTAAAGGCTGACTTCACTGTCAGGGTAATTGCAGGATCCGTCCTGCCACTAACTACACCACCGATTCATGAGAATACTGTTTTTTCTTTTTCGGGTTTGTAACTGTTTCCACATGATCTGTGGGTTTAGAGGATGAGGAAATATAATACACAAAAACACTGTGACACACAATGTATGTTTCTGTAAATAACAGAACAAAGACGCACATCACACACACACACACACACACACACACACGTCCGCCTGCGTGTGTGGGAGATATGAATCCATGCTGACATGATTTGCCGCCACGTGAAACATACGTGTTCTTCCTCGACACTTTCCATGAACACAGTCGGACGCGGGCTGACGTTGGGAGTGTTGGGAGCAGATTACTGTTCACTTTAACTGAACAATTATCATCCATGACTGACGCCCTGATCAAGTCAATATGTCGTCTCTGACCCGCCGGAGAGGAGCGTGGATTTACTGTACACGCCTGGGACCAATTAACTAAGTCGAGCTTGGACGACCATAGCTCCGCTCCGCTGGGTTGTCTGAGACTCTCCAGATGGTGGCGCTAGTGTGGTGCAGTGAAGCCTGGTCGGGTCGAACTCTGCAGCTGAATGAAGCGTTTGTGTGTAAAGAAAGAAGAAGAAGAAGAAGAAAGATGATTGTGGACGTTGATTCCTTTAAAGACCTTTTAGAGAACGGAGAAGAACGTGTCTGAGGCAGAAACCTTCTGTTGGAGCTTCAGGCAGCGTCACTGTAACCAAGTTTGAGTTTAGATTAACGAGTGACAGTGAAGATCTAAAGCATTAAACTCCTTTATTGTTTGATTTGTTCTAGATCCACGAGTTCGTCTCTGAGGAATCGACGCAAATGTAAAGAAGTTCTATCTCACAATTTTAAAGAAATTCGGGTCCACAACAAACCTGAGCGAGTTCTCCTGTGACTCGGTTCCAACTCGAGCGTCCCACAGAGTCGGAGCAGCAGCATCACATGTGCATTACCGGATCTGACTCTTCCATCGGGTTTCACGGGAACACGTCCAGTCTTTGGAGAAGCTGATGAATTGTGATCTGATTGTGTGCACGTGTGTGTGTCAGTGTCCAATCTGCTGATCTGAAATCCGAGCTGCAGATTATTGATCTGCAGCCGGTCTGAGTGCTGCTGTGGTGAAAACTGACTCCCGTGATGTCAGCGCCTCCGTTAACACTCAGCAGCTCATCCGCCGGATACACTGCGAAACACAGAGGATCCAAAAACTCTACGTCTCATCGACGTGACGCCGGAATCCATCATGTCGTCGTGTCCTCACACTAACTTCTTTAAAACTCTTCTCCAGCTAAAATCATTTATTTCTAAAGAAACATGTTTGTCATTCATCAGCTTTAAGAGGAAAACCATCCAGACTGTTTCCAGACTCTGTTTCGCAGCGTGGGTCGTTCAGGGCTCAGATCGATATCTATTCTGAGATCTGAACTCTGAGGGCAGATACTGTGTGAATGTTCAGTTTCAGTCTGAAAATGTTCCTGCTCAGTTCATATTTCCTGTTCTCTTCCCCTCTGACAACAGATCTTCTCCTCCCTCGAGTTCAGACATTGAACTGTACAGTCGTTAAATCTCATATTTCATTATATTTCATATTTCAGACATGAGGTTGTGTTAATATGAACTCAGAATCTATAATATATACTTATATATATATATATATATTTATATAAAGATTGGATTTGATCTTTAACAGGTTGAGGACGCTGAGATGAGCTGTAAATAAAGATGGATGACATGAAAGCTCCTCCTCCATGTTAGCAGATGGGACACGGACTCGTTCTTATCTCACTGATGTTTGTTCAAGTGTTTCTGATCAGTAGTTTTTATAATTTCTTTTAAATTGTTGTGATTATTTGTTTCTATATTTTCAGCACTCTTTGTTAATTTTGTCCATGAATTTAGTTTGAATAAAGTTCGTAATAAATATAATTACTATAAATACTGCTCCACTCCATCATCACTGCTGCTCAGACTCAAACCCTCAGGACGGCGTTCCTCCATCTTTATTCACAATCTATGGAACAAACCCTCGCTCCCTCGATCAGCTGCTCCTTACGAAACGCCTCAGCAACAATATGAATATGAATCTTTTTTTACATCATCACTGCGACACATGATGAGGTCACGAAGATTTTTCAACATCGTGCTAAACGACGGAGCATCAAATATTCTGTATCATCTGTTCAGAGTCTTTTCATCCAACGTCTCCGCTCCTGCATCACCAGCGGCGCCTGAGATGCACAAAGCAGTGAATCAGAGCCAAGAGCACACACACACACAGACACACACACACAGACACACACACACACACACACACACACACAGTATTCTGACCTATTTTCAAATGCCACAACAAAAACTAGCAGAGCACAAGAAGCGAGGAGGAGATGGAGGGTTGCAGCTTGGTTCAGTTCCTGCCGTCAGCTGCAGGATCGCATGTTCAGTCTGTGCTTTAGTCTTCGTACAACAGCGAGCACGCTCCATTACTGCCACTCTGCTGATGGTAATCCAACTCTGACAGACCTTTCATGGCAGATGTGGCTTTTTAGACGTGAACGCTGAGACCGAGGGCAAAATAACAGATTAACAACCCTAATTTGTCCTGAGGTTTTAATGGCCAAAATTGTACGCTATCCTCCCCCTCTCTTCTATCAATCTAAGTGTCTCTGTGGTCGGTTTGAATTCACATTTATACGCAGCCATGTGCTTTCAATTTCTGCTGCGGACTAATAAAGGCCATTTGTGAGAGGGGCATTTTGATTGGGCCATTTTTCTTTTTTCTCTTCGAAAACCTCAGGACTCCAGAGCGTGGATGTTTGACAGTTACAAACGCCGCTCTGGCAGCGTCGTGTTTCTTCCAACCAGCCGGTGGGAAGATTGATTCTTTAAACCGACGCAAATGTGAGGAGAGGATACACACACACACACACACACACAACCTGGATTCAATATTCCAGGCTGTTCAATTAAGATGAGAAGACCAACATACACTGCCACTGTCAGAAAAGCTTAATGTAAAACTTCAGTGGCAAAAAAAGGTCAACAAACTCTAATCTGCTCCTTCAGAAAGTGGAAATTTTTCAGACAAGGCCCTGACTGTTATGTCTCTGCTCTATATTGAAAATCAGTTGTTTCCGTTGGTTATACTGTGAGAGTCTGAACTGTAAATATTCCAGCCTGCTGATGGAAATCAGATAAATCACAAGCTGAGCTCCAGAGTCTCGCCCTGGTAACTGAGCTTCATTTACTTTCCTGCCAGTTTTCTCAGTTTCTGAATTCTCTGCGCTGACGTCCGTCCAGAATCAATAACGGTGATAATCATGTTTGTTTTATCCTCGTTAAAAACTTCTTTTTCAGCAGATTAGATACACGAGACGGATTCAGACGTTCACCGGTAACATCTGTGCCTCTGACGGCAAATTCACACTGAAGAAAGGTTGAAATATAACTGAGACATCACAACCAGCCAGAAGCTTGAATCACACAAGCCAATGAAATCATGTTCATGCAGAAGAAAATGAAAAACGAAATTAAACTTCACCAAAAAATGCAAATTATTCAGAGGCGATTAGAGTACAAGGATTAAAACAAAGAGAAAGATGGAATCAGAACTGGTGCCGACACAAACCAGGGTTCACCTGACATCGAACATGGGGACGGTCACTGGTTCAGGTTTGTTTATCAGTCGCTGCCGTGTCCATTTGAATGTGACGTCAACATCACACATTCTGATTTGATGGATGTGAACAAGTGAAACTGTGGAAGAACAGACGGTCTAAAAAAATAAGAGCTGTATGTGGAACCTGGTGCTGCCTGGTTCACAAACATTAACAATAATCAGAGTGACATAAAAAATAACGGTACAGAAAGAAGTTCACTTTGCAAAGGAGAGGAAGAGGAAAAGTGGTTCGTTCAGTTTTAAACACTATTTGCGGAGCTTCACTGAGAACATGAACATCACAGCATCTGACCGTTACAGAAGGATTCACCACAAACACACAAAGGTTAAAAACTGCTTCCACAGAATCACAACATGAGGCCGTCACCTGAAGAGCAGCAGGGAGAAGAAAGACGTAGATACAGATTCAATGAGAATAGATTGAGATATAATAATTCTCCTCCATGAACATGAGTGGTTTCATCAAACCTCTGACGTCCGGCAGGGAAACAATCGATTTAAAATAAACCTGATTTGAAAATGATCTGGAACAAGTTCAAGACAAAATAAAACAAACCACTGGTCTGCAACAAGTCGACTCTGATTCAACTTCAGAGATGTTGTTTCTATTGTTCCTCATCGGACACAAACCGAGGGTTCCTCAGGCCGAGCTGCTCGTCTGACTCATGTCCTCAAACCTCAGAGGGAAGTGTCCTGAAACAACCTCATCTGTCTCTCTGTCTGTCTCTCTGTCTGTCTCTCTGTCTGTCTCTCTGTCTCTCTCTCTGTCTGTCTCTCTCTCTGTCTGTCTGTGTCTCTCTGTCTGTCTCTCTGTCTGTCTCTCTGTCTCTCTCTCTGTCTGTCTCTCTCTCTGTCTGTCTGTGTCTCTCTGTCACTCTCTCTGTCTGTCTGTCTCTCTCTGTCTGTCTCTCTGTCTCTCTCTCTGTCTGTCTGTGTCTCTCTGTCTGTTTGTCTCCTGCGTGATGATAGACATGATGAAGATGTGATCAGAGAAGATTCTTAAATATTCAGGAGCTGGAGCCGAAGTTTACAGATTTAAACTTCAAGTGACGTAAAATGAGCTTTTCAAATATTTCTGAGCAACTGTGTAAAGTACAGGGGGATCTGACCTCATCGTGACAGCTCCGTCCGAACAGAGAAATTACATCAGTTCTATCAGACCCACAATGCACTTGGCAGATCTCCCAGAATCCATTACTCTGGCACTGAATCAGAACCGCGGGAAAACGACGGCTCTCATCATCGCAGCTCGAAACCAACCAGACACATCAGAGGCCTGAGGCTTGTCATGCAGAGCGCTCTATTTCTAAAAACACGACTGCGTGTGCTCGTCCCCTTTATCCACTCACATGTCAGCGTCTCACAGTTTCACATGTTCTCTACAGGAGCGTTTGTCCACGCTGAGAAAACAGAAGCTTCATGGTTGAAAGAGAAGAAACAGTTCAGAGACCGAACAAACCAAATCACACTTTAAGTTTCTTTATCAGCGGGAAGTGAAAATGAAATGATGCACGTCAGGGAAGTTATTCAACAATGTGTGAGAACGGGAAAATGTCAGAGACGAGGAAACTGTTAGAAGAGTGTGTTTCCACATCATCTTCTCAAACACGCCTTCACGCAGAAGTCGTTACTCACACAGAGACAAGCCCGGACACATCGGGGACACAGCGCTACGCTAACAACGCCCATTCGCCCGCCTGCTGCTGAGGGCAGAGTCAGAGTCTTACCTGCTCAAACTCCCTGAGGCTGTGCATCTGTACGGCCCGGCCTTTATCCCCCGCCTCACAGGAGAAATCTGCACAGACACGAAGAGAGAATCAAACATGAAACCTGAGCGAACGGAAACACGAGGAGCAGACGATGGTCAGACGCTGCAGCAGAAACACACAGTTACCTTTTCACCACCAGAGGAACTGACCAACCTGTGACTTAGACCTTCACAACCTGGAGTTCTAGAAAGATTGAGTCTCATTACCTTCGTAATATATATATATATATGTATATTTATATATACTACTCTATATGTACTCAAAAACGCTGTTTTCAAACTAAAACGCTGTCGTGTGGATGTAGATTTATTTCAGTTAGTTCCTCCAGCAAGAGAAAGCTCCAGGACAAATAAACCCAGTAAGTGAACCTTGAGTGGGGATTGTTATGTTAGATTTATTTTTACTGGAAGAACCAGAGCGTCGTCAGAGAGGCAGAAACTGTGATGCAAATAAAAACGTGTCATGAGCGTCAGTGTTTAAAACAGTTCCAGTGTTACTGAGTCGCTCTGATCAGCCCCGGCCTCATTATAACCATATTAAACCTGGATGTATATGAGCCGTGTCCACACTCAGTCTCCAGCTGAAACACATCCAGAGGCCTCGGGACGACTCCGAGCCAAACGTCTCCTCTCAGGAGAGCAGGAGAATTCCCCGAAACCTCCACACAGGAGGGATTTGTAGTTTGAATTTAATTCCTTTAAGAGCAGGGGGCCAATCGGTTCACAGCAGAGACGGGGGCGGGGGCTGGGGCTGGGGCGGGGGTCCCGCGTAATTAAGACGGCTTTGGCAGAACTCCGATTTCTGACGGTTCTTTAGAATTAAAACACATTAAAAGTTATTAAAAAGCTGCTCTGTTGACTGAAGGGAGAAAGTTGCTCTGGATCAGGACGTGAACGTCTGCAGCAGCGCAGGGTTCGAAATGTTACACAACACTGAGAGGAGCGACCGACTGCACCACTACACAAACACACACACGTACACACACAGATATGTTGTATGACTGCACTCGTCAGGACCTTTGGACCAAATCCTGTAAGTTTATTCCAACTGACTCAGTTTTGACTCTCTTCTGTAAACTTCATGGTGTCAGGACGGTTCGATTCCCTGTGACTGTGAATCCAGATGCAGATTTAACATCAGGACACAGGTTTAGTTTCAGGTGAGAATCAACCACCGTCACTGTTTCTGAAGTTTGACCATCACCTGATTTTAAGATCGACACTTGTCGGATGTTTTGATGAGATTCTGTAAAGTGAAGTTTGAAGTTTCTGACTCAGGCTCATTGTTTCTCCCTTAGTTTCATAAGCTAAGCTAAGCTGAGCTAAGCTAAGCTAAGCGTGTGCATGTTTAACACACATACTTCATCTGAAGTATAATATATAATAAAGTTTCCGCTGTAAAACTATAAACCTGAAGTATTTAAAGAGTTTTCTCATTTCTGGGTTTTCTCAAAAACAAATCCAGAGATTCTCACTATACTTGTTGTATACTATAATTTAAATTAAATTAAAAACTGTTTTACCTTCTGTGTCATTCACATGAAGCTAAAGTCTGAAAGATTTCTCCTCTTTTAGAAAAGACTTAACTTCTGTCAGTGGTGGTTTGTGAGGACCTGGACCTCACAAAGACACAATATAAGAACACACACACACACACACACACACACACACACACACACACACACACACACACACACACACACACACACACACACTCTCACACACACACACACACACACACTGCGGTGGTGGATGTGACCAACACACTCATAGAGTCACGGCTGCAAACAGCTCATTAGTCAACACTGGAGCTTGTGGTAAAAATAAACTGTTTATGGTGCAGGTCCATGGAAAATAACACAAGCGTCACATTGAGCAAAGTAAAATCAGTTTTTGAACATGCAGCTGATATTGGAGGAGACACTCACCCATCATTGGTCCGATGCTCTTCGGCCTGGCCCGTCTCTCTGCACCACCGTGCCTGAAACAAGACACAGCCGTCAGCCCACCGTCCTCAGACGCTGACCCACGACCGGAACCCGTCCCTCCAGGTTCACGGACAACACGTCCTCCTCCCCGTGGATCCTACCTGCTTCACGAGCCTCTGACAGCAACGAGACTATTTCCCCGAGAGCTGCTGGTCAGAAAGTCCAGAGTGAGCGGAGCTGAGTGAGGAGGAGGCAGAAGATTCCCACTGACATGTCAGAGACAACAGGAGCACTCACACTCGGCTGCTGGAAACTGAGTCAGCGCATGCTTCAGGTCACACAGCCATCACTCACCACTGCTCAGTCAACAGAGGATCCACCAAAACATGGAGGTATTTAACCCCCCCCCCCCCCCCAGTACAAGTACAAGTACTTCATTACTGTACTAGATTTTACAGGTATCTATATGTGTAAAACACATCACACACAACAGACGCAAAAGAAGAATCAAGACAAAACAGAACATGAAAGAAAGTGAAGAATTAATAAAACTTCCTCCATCTCGTTTCAATTTAAAAACTTCGTTCAGTGGTTTAAGTTTGATTTTCACAGATCAGAAGAATCAACATCAGTACTTTTGTACTGGTGGTAAATTTTCACAGTAAATTTCACATGTCTGCAGTGAAGAATCACAGTTCAATGGTTCGTTCAGTTGATGAAGTGACAGTTTGTTTTTTCTCAAATGATTTCTCATCTTCAACACTAAGAAAAGCTTGTTTTAGCTTCTGTGGAACAAAGTAGTTATTCTCTGTGTAAGAGGGAAGTGAGCCGTTAGCACGTCCCCGAGTCGCTCGTGAATAATCAATAGAGGAGGCGGAGCTGTAAAGGCCTCGTTTATTAACTGAAGTGTGGATCAGGAGGACGAGGCCTCTTCACATCTGGGTGACAATGAAATGAGCCCAATACACTGAACGGAGCAGGAATCAAAGTCTTTAACTGCAGTTGGTGTTTTCACTTCTGAAGCCGACCACCTCGTGTGAGGGCAGAGCGACTCTGTGGCCTGGTGACGACAGCTGGCGGAGCAGGGAGGTGGAGGTGACGGTGTGTGAGACACTGTGACTCGGCAGTAAACGTCTCCTCAGCAGCTGCGGAGGAGCAGCAGACCACCTGAGCACGACAACATTTGTGCTCCTCATGTGTCGACGCTCGTCATCAGCTCCCAGACACACCAACAACCTGAGGCCACCAACAGTCGCAGCTATCACACAACAAACCTGAGTCTCTGACAGGAACCTCCAGGAGCGTGTCCTGGGACTCTACGAGCCTCAAATGAAGCTGAACCACAGAAACACATGAGACCAGAGCTCCACATGACGACCTCCGTCAGGATAAGAGATGTTGGTCACACCACAACTCTGCTCATGATCCGTGTTGATATCTACAGACCAACTGTTGAATGATTGTTCTATGTTGCTGATACTGAAATTCAAACCCAACGATTGTTTCAAGATTCAAGATATTTGTGGATTTCATTTGGTGAAACTTTTAGTAAACTCATTCTGCTCAGGCTCAGTTTAATCACACCCACTTTAGTGGTTAGAGTTTTTACACACCAACTATAAATACAACAAAATAAAACTGCAAACTACCTTAAGTTTAGGAAAATATGTTAAAACTGCCCCCCCCCCCCCCCCCCGGTTTTGTCTGACGGGCTTGAAGAGGTTAAAATGTCAGTCAGCCAATCGCTGCGTCTCCTGCAGGAGTCGAGGGTTCATGGCTTCTGATGTAACTCTGACTCAAAGGTTCTTTTCTTCAATAAGTTAAAGAGGATTAAACTTTGTGCATCTGTAATCACTGCACAGGAGAAGTTTACATTCATCAACGCACAACCACACACACACAAAGGCAACCACAGTCCAGCAGCTACACATAGAGACACACAAACTGACCCCTTGTCTCCTCACAGGCTGTCCCCAGGGATCCTTACCTCCCTCTGTAGAGGAATCCACTCATTGTTCAGCTGCACCGATTGAAAATAAAAGCAGCTGTAGCAGCTGTTCTCCTGCTCGAGCGTCAGGTGAGTCCTCAGTCTGACGTCCTCCACGGACCTGAAGACATCCTGTCCGTGCAGCTCCAGCACTAAAGACCTGGTCTGAAGATTTGTCTCTCACTGGCTGACCACAGTGGAGGCTGTTCGGCCGCCAGGCTCCCGCTGCAGCGAGCCAAGCACCCAGGCAGTCATTTGACGTGGCAGCGAGAGCAGCCGAGAGAGGAGGTAAACACCAGTGGAGAGCAAAGGTACACAGAGCGCCTGGTTCAGCATGAAAGACTGATCTGTTCCAGCACGCTGCAACACACACGCTTCCCAGGTGTGTGAGTGTGTGTGTGTGTGTGTGTGTGTGTGTGTGTGTGTGTGTGTGTGTGTGTGTGTGTGTGTGTGAGTGTGTGTGAGTGTTAGAATGTTTGCAAACCACACCAGCGTCTTCCTGCCATTGCTTGTAAAACAGTCACAATTGACAGTTTGCCTTTGGTAATTTTTGAAGGCAGGGTGGAGCAGGACAGTGTGTGTGTGTGTGTGTGTGTGTGTGAGAGAGTGTGTGTGTGTGTGTGTCCCCTCCTCACCCTGCAGGTGTGTGTGTGTGACATGTTGGAACAGGCTGCAGCAGGTAAAACCAGGTATGAATCCAGACACTGATCTGCAGCAGCTTCACATTCCTGCTGAACGTCCTGAACACAGACGATCTTTATATCAATCAACCGGAGCAGCACAGTGAGGCTGGAGGAGGAGCTCAGGGTTAGAGACAGACAGGTTCAAACCAAAACAGAGAGACAGGTAAAGACCATAGACTGTCTGGTAAAGACAGACAGACAGAGAGAAAGACAGAGACGGATCCTTACAGACACTTAGGATACTAATACATTTTAAAGCTACAACAGATGAAGCTAAACCCTGATTTAAACCATGGACTGTATATAAAGAGATTTAAACCGACGAAAGATCGGAGGTTAAGCAACGTCCGATGAGTCGTGATTCAACAGGCTCGACCACACGCTGAGGACTCACTCTGGATTTCTACACACCGAGACCTGAACACGATAACCAATCAGACGGCAGGAGGGGGGAGGGTAGATGCAGTGGTGAGCTGCCCCCGATGATCAAATATGAAGTTATTTTTCCTGAGTTATTAAACAAACATTATTTTAACAGAGGTTGAGGCAGTCGACCAATCACAGCAGAGTCGGCTTTATCAGGATGGGGGGGGGGGGGGGCTTAAAGCAAGAGTATTGTTTGGGACAGAGGCTGACAAGAGGAGCTGCAGCGACGGACACAGTTTTCCATTAATCATCTAGACTTTGCTGACGCCGTGTTCTAATTTGTCCCACCACAGTTTCAGAATGAAGCAAAACATGTTTTACCCTTTTCATAATATGTTGGGATCAAACTTGATATGTGTTGCCGTGTGTCCTTGGTCCATAACATGTTTACCGTCCACGCAGACAGTCAGACCTCATAGTCTGAGCTGCGGTTTCTAACTCCCTGTCACGGCCATAGATTGAATTAATTCTGTGGGAAACCTGAAGACGGTGTGAGGAACGTTTTACACCGTTTTACATTAGAGCATGAAAACCTCTCATCAAACTTTGAGCAGAAGATGTTTCCTTGAAGTAAACTACAGGGTTTGAAAAAAGAAAACAGCCCCTGCAGGTCGGGGGGGGGGGGGGTGGGTGAGGACTTTACAGAACACATTCCAAATGGAGGACTTTGTGTAAACCAGAGTCTGAACTAACAGATGCATGTTGGCTAGAGTTAAAATTCAAGGAGTCTCCCTCTCCCTCCCTTCTTTATCCATCTGGACCCGAGCGGAGGCTTCCTCTCATACCTGCCTCACATTCCACACATGCAGCCGCTTCACTCAGGAGAGCCGAGGGGCCGAGGGACCGGAGGTATGTGGCCCCGCAGGTCTGGAGGAGGGAGGACTGAGACACTGTGATGAGCCAAACACGTTATGCAATCATCCAAAACAACAGGTTACTCACTACTCAGTGTGTTCATTGTGGACAGAGCCTGAGACAGAGCCAGAGACACAGAGACACAGAGCCTGAGACACAGCCAGAGACACAGAGCCAGAGACACAGAGACACAGAGCCAGAGACAGAGCCTGAGACAGAGCCTGAGACAGAGACACAGAGCCAGAGACACAGAGCCAGAGACACAGAGCCAGAGACAGAGCCTGAGACAGAGCCTGAGACAGAGACACAGAGCCTGAGACAGAGACACAGAGCCAGAGACACAGAGCCTGAGACAGAGCCTGAGAGACACAGCCTGAGACAGAGCCTGAGAGACAGAGACAGAGCCTGAGACAGAGCCTGAGACACAGAGCCTGAGACACAGAGCCTGAGACACAGCCTGAGAGACAGAGACACAGCCTGAGACAGAACCTGAGACACAGAGCCTGAGAGACAGAGACACAGCCAGAGACAGAGCCTGAGACAGAGCCTGAGACAGAGCCTGAGACAGAGACACAGAGCCAGAGACACAGAGCCAGAGACACAGAGCCAGAGACAGAGCCTGAGACAGAGCCTGAGACAGAGACACAGAGCCTGAGACAGAGACACAGAGCCAGAGACACAGAGCCTGAGACAGAGCCTGAGAGACACAGCCTGAGACAGAGCCTGAGAGACAGAGACAGAGCCTGAGACAGAGCCTGAGACACAGAGCCTGAGACACAGAGCCTGAGACACAGCCTGAGAGACAGAGACACAGCCTGAGACAGAACCTGAGACACAGAGCCTGAGAGACAGAGACACAGCCTGAGACAGAGCCTGAGAGACAGAGACACAGCCTGAGACAGAGCCTGAGAGACAGAGACACATCCTGAGACAGAGACAGAGACACAGAGCCTGAGAGGCTCCTTGATAAACTGAGAGGTTTTGTGATCTGAGTGTGAAGCTTCATGTTTGTTCAGAGTTTCTTCTGATCTGTGACTCTTGGTTGGACATTATAATTTAGGGACTAAAGAATTTAGTCTGGCATTGGTTCGTCCTGTCGTTGGTTCAAAGATTAAAATCTCCGGGATGTGTTACCATATTGAATTAGTTGTAATTACTCGTTAGTGAGGTCAGGGGGGTGAGCTGAGGGACCGGTGGGTTTGTTCAGGATTGGATGTGACAGCTTGAATTCATTAAATCGAGACGAGTGACGTTAGATGAAGTTGTTATTTCAGTCTGAGGTGGTGACTGCTCGTCTGTGACGGAGGGACGGAGTTACAGTAAGAGAAGAAGAAGAAAACACAGCACAAAGAAGGGGGGGGGGGGTGCTGACAGCTCCACTCTTTAATTACCCTGATCACAACTTTCCTCCACCCTTCCTTCCTCCTTTCCTCACCTCCTCCTCCCTGGCTCCCTCATCTGCACCGTCAGAGCCTCTGCTCCTTCACCTGAGCCTCACACTGCAGAAACATCAACCTACACTTCACTACCAGGAGGAGCAAAAACCATAAAACATCACAGAGCAACTCCTTCTCAAATAAACTGATGAGCTTTTTAATTTAGCCACCGCAGCTCCAATAAAATAAAAAGATTTAAACGTTGTTGTCTCGTAGCAACAGCTTTAAATGTTTGCTTATTTTTTTTCTCATGGTTGCGGACGTGGCTGTTCTCTGATCAGTTAGAACCAGAAGATGTCTGAGAATCACATTGTCTTTGAAAAGAAGTGATTTCTCCCAGTTTCATGTTTCACCCTGAAGTTTCTGATCTGCAGCCGATATCAGAAAGTGATTTCAGCCGACGTTAACCTGGCCTGGAGCAGCTTCCTGTTCTTCAGCCTGAGATTTAAGAACTTCTGCGGCACCATGTGTGGAGAACCAGACTCAGGCCGGCTCTTGCTCTGATTAGACGCAGCACCAGTGTGGGACTCCGCTTTGTGGGAGAGATGTAACTTGTGTAATTAACTGGGTTGTTTCTGTACGAGCTGTCAATGAGCGTTCAGAAGGCCAAGAGTCTGTCAGAGCGTTTTATCCACAACATCCAGCCAGTGGAACGTTAATCTCACAGAAACATGACGAGTCGACTGTAGAATTGTGCAACAAAAACACCAACACTCATAATGTGATTTACAGCGTTTTGTTTGGTTTAATGTGAGCATGTGCTCATTATTACTGAGCTGCATGTGTTTCCACTA
The DNA here is from genome assembly GCF_024713975.1 of Paralichthys olivaceus. Classification (NCBI taxonomy): domain Eukaryota; kingdom Metazoa; phylum Chordata; class Actinopteri; order Pleuronectiformes; family Paralichthyidae; genus Paralichthys; species Paralichthys olivaceus. Next base: position 897,736 of record NC_091095.1, on the reverse strand, counting down.
AAATCTATTATTAATAATAAATAATCACACGACTCCCATCAGAGCTCGTGTTCCTAACACCACTTCTACAAATAATCAATAAGTCTGTCACCATTACCTTTTATTCCAATTCTTTAGTAAACACAGAAAAATAATGTGGAATAAAGAAACATAAAAAATCATGTGTTCAACACACCATCCTCCATATTTGGTGATTTTTAAACCTTAGAAAATGATTTAAAAACTATATCATTGAAAACAAATGCTTTGGAAAGAAGTTTTAAAACTCGTCACTGTTGCTATGGTTACACCAGGAGTCAAAATGACTGAACGCTGCTCAGTTTACTGTGAGGACTGCAGGGCTGAGCTCTAATCTTGTGTTTGATGCATCCTTCAAATGTGAAGGATGAACTGTGAGGACACTTTCCTCAGTTCATGTCCAACCAGCGTGAAACATCATGTGATATGAGTTGTCAGGTGGGGGGGGTGTTATTCCTGATGCAGAGCTAAAACTCTCATGGGTACGATTTTAAAATTTAAAATGTACTAGTATGGATGGAACCTCATAATCCTTGTAGTGATGTATACACTCTAACAACCTCAACCTCATTTATTTCTACACGTGTGACTTCAAGTGATTTGAAATCTGTTTCCTGATGATCATTTCCTAAACTCCAGTGTTTCATGTTAACAAACGTGTTTTTCTCAGCAGATTGAAAACGTCCTTCAGACACATCATCATAACGACACATCATGGATCTGCTGGCTGTCGTCACACCACTCAGGAATCAATGAATCAATAGTGATCGGCAAACAGACAGATGCCCCCTGCAGACAACTTCTACACACTGACTCATGTTTAACAATGCAACACACACACACACACGCACACACACACACACACACACACACACACACACAGCTTGACTCCAAAGGACAGTACATTGACTTCCTTGAGACTCTAGTTACCTTAAACCTAAACTTTAACCTAAATCTCTCTATCCATGGAGAACGTGGTAGAAATACGTCCCAGCATGTTGAAGCAGTCACGTTCACCCTGGTGTTTAGGTTTTAATAATGTTTCTGGTACAATATAATATAATATAATATAATATATATAATTAAACTAGTATTCTGTGGTATTGTCCTCCTGTACTGTCACACAGTCCATTAATCCAAACCTAACCTTAGCCCACATCTTAATCTAAACATAACATAAAGTTTATCTTATCTTAACCAGGTCTCCATAATGTGACCCCCCCCCCCCCCACACACACACAAACACACACACACACACAGAGCATGCTGGGACACGAGCATCGAACCTGTGTCACATGTAAACTCCTGCTGTGTTGATCCTCATTCAATGACCGGATGTCCTCTCGGTGCAGACTCGGATCATTACCTCTCACTTCCGGACGTGTGGCAGCGGCTCCATCCTCCTCTCGTCCCCCGCGAACATCACCGAGTCCCCGGTTAATCCCTCACCGAGCCGTGCGTCGTGCAGCCCGGTCACAGCGGCGCGGATCCTCCGGTCACAGCAGCTTCCCGGTGACGGTGGAGTCTGGAGGCAGAGATGCTGAGGATGATGATGAAGATGATGATGATGATGCTCAGACACGCTGCTCCTCTTACAGCTCATTGGTTCACAGACATCCCCCCCCCCCTTCCCCCCCACGACCCAATAAACCGCAGGATGAATTTTCACGCGTCAGATGCCCCCCCCCCCCCCCTCCCCCCCACATGCACCTAAACATCAAAGGATCCACGTGATGGGGGGGGGGGGGGGGCAGAGATAAGTGCTTTGCCTCGGGGGGAGGGGGGGGGGGGAGGGGGGGGGCGACACATGAGTGAGGGGAGGTGGAATCTGATGGATCATACTTTACTGAGAAGATACTAGTTAGTGATGAGCAGCTGAGTTAACGATGAGATGACTGATTCATAATCAATTAACAATCAATTAGTTCAATTCTCAAACTAATGAGCTTTACTTTGATTTCATCCTTTGATTTCCTGTTTTTATCATTTGATGATCAGTTATGGTGAAGTTAGTTATTGTTGTGTTAGTTATGGTGAAGTTAGTTATTTTTGTGTTAGTTATGGTGAAGTTAGTTATTGTCGTGTTAGTTGTGGTGACGTTAGTTGTGGTTAAGTTAGTTATTGTTGTGTTAGTTGTGGTGAAGTCAGTTATGGTGAAGTTAGTTATGGTGAAGTTAGTTATTGTTGTGTTAGTTGTGGTGAAGTTAGTTATGGTCAAGTTAGTTATTGTTGTGTTAGTTGTGGTGAAGTTAGTTATTGTCGTGTTAGTTGTGGTGAAGTTAGTTATGGTGAAGTTAGTTATTGTCGTGTTAGTTGTGATGAAGTTAGTTATGGTCAAGTTAGTTATTGTTGTGTTAGTTGTGGTGAAGTTAGTTATTGTCGTGTTAGTTGTGGTGAAGTTAGTTATTGTTGTGTTAGTTGTGGTGAAGTTAGTTATTGTCGTGTTAGTTGTGGTGACGTTAGTTGTGGTGAAGTTAGTTATTGTCGTGTTAGTTGTGGTGAAGTTAGTTGTGGTGTCTATTGTGAGACGTTTGTGAGACATGTCTCTTCGTATGAAAGCGTCTTTGAACCTTAGAATCATGTTTGACCTCAGATCTTTGTGATTCTGGATGTGGCTGCCACATGTGTCCTCCTGTGAATCAAGACGCTCGTGTCTGTGGACATTAGATCTGAATGTTTCTGTTTCACTACATTTAGTTTCATATAAAGCCTCCGTCACTTTCTGTGCTAAACTCCAGATGTGTTGCGTGTCCACTCTGAACCTCTGGATCGATGCATGTGGCTGTTTGTGTCTCATGAGAACTCACATCATTTAACGTTTCCTTTGTTTCCTTCTTTATTTTTAGCTTCCTTTCATCTCCCCTCAGCTCCTCCCCCCTGCTCAATGACTGTGTGCCAAACACTGCTCCTGTGTCACCTGGTGGCCAAATGCTGAACTACAAGTCTTTTTTTTTCATTTGTCACACACACGCACACACACACACACACACACACACACACACACACACACACACACACACACACACACACACACACACACACTGTGTTTCAAAGCTCGTTAAAGTTTTATTTAAGTATAAATCAATGTGCGTGTCTGTGTGAGTATATCCTCACAGATTTGTGTGTCCTTGCTCTGAATGTGTGTGTTTTGTGGGTGTGTGGATGTGTTGGTGAGTGACACTTCTCTGCTGCTCTCTTCAGTTTCCTGCTGTGTTTGTTTGAATTTGTCATAATCGTGCATGACGAGCCGCCTGAGGTCAGGACACTTCAGCCCACTGTTAATATTAGTTCATTCCTGCACTCAGAGCTGATGCAGTGATCAAAAACCTCATCGCTGGAGGATGCACGCCGCTCGTCCGGGCCTGGCACCGAAATCTATCGGCTCCTCGGGCCAGTCGACCCACAGGTGGTTCCATCATCACGAACACATGGAGCACATCTGGTCAGAGCGGAGCTGAACGCTTCCAAGCTTCAACCACAGTGATCAACGCTCCAATCATGCTGCATTTATTTATTATTACTATTATAATAAATGCTCTGCCATAAAAAACCCAATGGTCCATAACATAAATAATAAAGCCAGTACGCCTTCACTCCAGGCTAAATGCTAAGCTAAGACTGGAACAGTGAAGAGCCATCATCACAAACCGTGAGAGAATTAATAGTTTTGTGTTTTTAGTGGTGAGGAGATAATGAGTGAATCACTTTAATGACATTGTCGCTGGTTGTGTTATCGTGGGATTGTTTCAAATCAGACTGGACTCTCTCCTCTGCCAGGTTGTGTGATGGAAAGTTGTAATTCCAGCAGATGAGGACGGACGGACTCTGGAAACTTGCTGTGTCAGAGCTTATTATGGAAGCTTGGCTGCACGTGAAGCTTGCGTTAGTTTATCATGCTCTATGTGCACTGGAATCTTCGGTGTTTTCCTGTGCATGTGCAGCAGAGCGAGCAGACGCTGGGTCACATGAAGGATGAAGTCCAGAGAGTTGGTGAGAACCAGGCGTCACCACGGCGACTGAGACCCTGACACTGAGGTGACGTCCCCTGACACTTTTCTGCCAGTTTGGGGATTTTAACGGCCTGAGTGTGACGGGTTTCACTTTTTAAGAATAAAAGTTCAAGGTCAATGAAGTTTGAAGGCAGAACTTTTTCAAATTGGTTCCGACTCAAACCACAAAGTCAAATCCTGAAGTAACATTTCTGTGGTTCTGTTCATTCTCAGTGAGTTTGTTCCATCGCTTCAACAACAAACTATTGGCTGGTTGAAATTTTAGAGAAAGGTCACAGTGATCCATGCAAAGACAAAACATATAAACATAACTACACAAACATTATACAGACACACTGAGTTTTCAATACAGTGCGATCATTCTAGGTTTATATTCTACATTTGTACGTTCAAATGTGGAAAAAGGATTTTGGAAAATTATTTTTAAATAAGTCGAAACATCAGAAAAAAGTTTTCAGACTTGGCCAAAATGGAAAAGTGAATGTATCCGTCGGGATAAAATAAAGGAAACGTGGAACTATAACAGAGCAGGTTAATAAATCCTGTTGTTGTAAATAAGGTCCAGAAAATGACCAGACACTATTTTTCCAGAGTTTATGTTTGAAAACAGCTTCGGGGAAAGAGCTCCAGTGTGTGTGTGTGTGTGTGTGTGTGTGTGTGTGTGTGTGTGAGTAGTGATGGTAGGAGTCGATTACTGGAAGAAGAAAAACAAAGACACAGCAGAGTTTCTCTCTCTCTCTCTCTCTCTCTCTCTCTCTCACTAATCAGGCATTAGTTTAAACATCATTGTTAAATAAGGACAATACAAACATTTCCTCTCGGCGTGAAGAACATCAGGCACCTGCCACTTACACTAAATGGATAATTGAGAAAAAAATAAACTGTGGGGTCCTCTGCTGCAGGCCAACTAGGTCTGTGAGTGTGTGTGTGTGTGTGTGTGAGAGAGAGAGAGAGTTTAGTTTGCTTGTGTGTGAGAGTGAGAGACTGGGGGGGGGGTGGGGGGTGAGAGCACGCACAGTCACCAGCGGGGGGAAAATTGAAGGCAGATTTTCCAGAGCAGGCGTCGTCTCCAAATTGCTCGTTTTGGACAGGGAATTTGCTCTGGCACGAGATGTGACAATGATATTCATTTCAGAGCTCGCCCCCATTTATACCAGGCTGAACAAACACACGCACACACAGACTCACACTCTCGCACACACACAGACTCACACTCTCGCACACCAGCCACAGCCGAACCAAAACTATTAGAGAAAACTCAAACTGCCTTCAAAGAAGAAAGAGAAACATTCCTCATAGGCTCAAGTTCAGGCTCTGATCAACAGACACAAACTGTATCCCTCTCTTATATATACACACACACACACACACACACACACACACACACACACACACAAAACTGTCAAACTGTCAATCGTGACGTTTTTATATCATCAATTAACTAATTAAAACCAAACTGATGAGAAACACGAACGACCTGAAATGACAGAAACTAACGTCTACTTTGGATTTTTAGTTTGACCTATGTCCCATCTGCTAACATGGATGTGGTGGGGTACATGATCTATGCTGCAACCAGCCACCAGGAGGCGATCAAGAGGATTTGGCTTCACTCTTGGGAGCTGTCATGTCGTCTGTGGTTTTATCAGATATTCAATGATTTGGTCACAGTTTCAGTTTTGGCTGTTTGACGTCGCCTCTGAAATGACAAAATAAAAAAACATTTCAGACGTAAATCTTTGTTGTTGTTAAATTAATTCTTATTACGTTGACGTTTGTCTGCATGAATCTGAGAATTAGAGCAGCAGGAGAAATGATCCATGAAAACCGGAGGACATGAGCTGCTGAGGAGAACTGTGTGATGATGGAAAGCTCCTGAACGAGCACTGAGCAGACCATCGCGTGAGCTTCATTCACTTGAGTAGTTTTCATTCCACTGCAGCAACATGTGTCCAACTGTCTAACTTGAAGATAGATAGAGAAACAGGTTTTATTTGAGTTGGAATAAAAGGTTTTTATACAGTTTGATTTGACTCATGGTTTGATTCTTTGAAGGAATATTTGAATCGTGTGTTTTTGACACTGTGCTCTGTGTGGTGGCCTGTGAGGACAGTCAGTGTCCAGCAGAGGGAGGAAGAGTCACATTCCTCCTCTGAGGAAAGATGAGTTTTAAAGTGACAGTTGGAGCAGAGGTCAGATTTTCAGAGTTTCAGATGACAGGTTGGTAGAATGGCCGACACTCGACAGGCTCAGATAACGACAGTCTCGTCGACCCGCCTTGTTTCCGCTTCACTAACGAGAGTGTTTAAAAGGCAGAAAGAGTTCAGAACACAAACGCACCGTGAGGCCACTCGGTGATGATTCATGTTGAATTCCCTGTGGTCACAAATGTCTGCGCTCTCCAGGCTTCTCCTCATTTCCCAGGTCGTGCACGTGTTCTGCTCCAAGAGGCCGGACTTCCTGTAAGACATCGACAAACTGCTCCAAACACTCAAAATAGTTCATGCGCCACGAGGGAGTATGAACCCAGCGATGATTATATAGCGATGATGTCTGGGAGCTCACGTCATGTCACTCACCATAATTGTTGTTTTGGTTGTTGCCCTGTTGGACCTCAGCCGCGCCGAGAGAATTAAAAAGCTAATTCATCCAGGACCGGAGCGCTCGCAGCAGCAGCCATTTTAAGTTGAGCCAGAAGCATTTATCACACTGGAATTAAGTTACCTCCAGGACGAGAGAGAAACTATCTTAGTCACTGTGGGAAAACACAGAAGTGACTTTTAGGTTTGTACTGACATGCTGTACTTTTGAGTCTCTGTCATTTAGAGTAAAATGAGCTCAGAACTAAACTGAAATAGACGTTTTCATGTGAGTCGCACACAAACATGTCACGTCACTGAGAAGAAGTCGTGCACTTTCATAATGTTTCAATAAATCATTTAAAATCATCCGTGTGAACTTGTTTGTGTGTTTATGTCGAGACTCAACATTGACAGAGGTAATCACCTCATTTCACTTCAGGCATTTTCTTAAAAAGCACAATCTCAACGCCTCGTTGACACTCGAGGACATTTCCGAGGTCGTCAGGCTCAGTGAGAATCGTCCTCTGTGAGAATCGTCGAATGTTTGAGCCACATTTTATGAAAACTGATCTGGTATCTGTTGAGACCAGACAGAAACACCGACACACACATGTCGACCAAAAGAACGAAAGTTTAAATCCTGACAGAACAAACTCATCCGACCTTCAACTGGTTCATACGACCTCATCATGATCAAGTCTCCGCCCACTGTGACGTCACCTGTTGGTTTGTGAGCTGCTGTTCTGAAGCCGCAGTTTGACTTTGCGTCCGGCGCCATCTTGGTTTGTTGAAAGTAGAGGAAGCCATATTCTGAGGAACTGCGGGTGGAGCCTAACTGAGAGCTCGAGGACACGCCCACTTACACCTGCCACCTGCACCCATTGGATGTCTTCAGCTGTCAATCACACTGTGGTATCCACCCCCCAACAAACACGGTGCTTTACGATCTATTTGAGTCTAAATGATCATAATTTACAAAATGAACTTCTGCTCCTTCGGGCAGAGATGATCTCAGAAACCTCGACTGAGACACAACTGAGTCAACCGGACTCATGTCAGCAACTTTTTCCAACGTCTTCATCAGAAAATGCTAAATCCTGAACATCCAAACTGAAGAAGCTGATTATTGTCGACACTTGGATTTATGGATTAACTCTTTCGGCCAGATCCTGACTTCAGAAAAGTTGGATTCAGATTGAGACGCTGTGAGAGGATCTGACGAGCTCTTTGTCTGAAGCGGCCTCTCTGCCTCGCCACATAAAGAAAACGCTATTTCTGCAGTTTCTTGGCTCCGACAGCTGGCACCAGACAAGAAAACTGCTGCAGCAAGTTCCAATATGAATTTAATACTGAGAGATTCAGAGCTGAGACTCAAGTTGTGATAGAACAGAATAAGAGAAGAAAAGAAACGTCTTCTTCACGTGAAAGCAGCCAGATTGTCTCTGTTCCTGCAGAAGAAGAAGAAACGCCGGGTTGTTGGCGCTGGTTGAACGCTACATATGCTCATCAGCGTTAACCTTGAGATGGCAGACTGAAGTTAATTATGTTTCCTTTACAATCCAGCAGAGAGAGTCGTGCATCTGTGTTTATGAGAAGTGTGTAATAATAGTGACTTAATCACACAAACAGTGCAACCTCTCCGTCAACTTGACTTTGCGTGGAAACTCCACATCTCGGGACATTCTTCTGGTTGTTCACCCAAAACCACACACTGTTAACAGCTGTGCAGTATTTCACTCAGGCTGCGCCGAGTTTCTCTTCTCGTCTCTTTTCTTTTTTTCCTCCTCTCGCTGCCGAGCTCTTTTCCAAAACCACTCATTAATAAAGTATTTGTGATCATGTGGCACTGACAGCGGGACAAAGATCACTGCAGGCGGAGAGGGAGGGCCGAGAAAGCAAAGGAGGGAAGGGGGGGGGGGAGAAAAAGTCAAGAAAGAAGAAGAAAAAAAACAAAGAGAAAAAGGGGATGAAAGAGGAAAAAAAAAAAGGTTTGGATGTTTTAGAGGAGAAGGGTGAAGAAACGCTCTCTTTCCCGCTCTCACTCTGCTCTCAGACTCCCCGCCCCTCCCTCGCTCTCACTGTCTCCTCTGTAATGAGCTCCAGATGTGCTGCTGAGGGTGGGGGTGGGTGGGTGAGGGCGAGGGGGAGGAGAAGGAGTGGTGGTGGTGGTGGTGGTGGGGGGGGGTTGCCTTGTATGTCATGTGCTCAGGCGAGGAGAGACGCTGTCCGAGGGGACGCTGTCAGGCCTGATGGAGTGGCTGGCCGCGGCCTGGGGGCGAGGATGGGGGAGGAGGAGGAGGAGGTGGGGGGGTCAAAAAGATCCCCACATCTGGAATCACTTCAGGTCAGCCCAGGGCCCGGCCATGAAAGGTGAGAGCGGGCGCCTGGCAGGGGGGGGGGGGGGGGGGGACAGGAGTCTGACACTGGACATACCACAGTCACAGCAAAACAAGGAAACACAGGAACCAGGAGGAGAGAGGAGTATTCCTTCTTTCACGTCAGCACGAGAATCAAACACACAACCAAGGGAGGACAATGTCCTCACGTCCTGAGAGGAACCGTCTTTCAAACACACCGAGTCAAAGTAAAAACCACTTCTCAAAGTCGTCTCAGAAGAAAAAAATTGATATTAGCGCTCGTCACATCGAAAATATGAATCTGCTCAAAGAAGAGAAGTGAAAATGACAAAGAGGCTTAAAAATCTAAATCAGCATCTGAAAGCAGCACTGAAGTCACACGAGAGGAGTCAGGAGGAGAAACTGGGAATAACTGACGACAGGAGGCGACGGAGGAGGAGTCAAGAGCAGCGGATTGTGGAGATGAAATGTTTCTGAGTTCAGCAGAAGACAATAATATTAGTTTTACGATGTGAATCCTCTTCACCGTCATCACAGTCACATCCAGTGTTGTTTTAAAGGAGTTTGGTTCCTCCTCGTGTTGTGATGGACGCTCCTCCGCAGCAGTGACATCACTTATCGAGACTCAACAACAACACGACCGCATCAGCTGCAGGTTCGTACCAGCCCACTTTTATGGCCCCTGTGCGCCGTGCGAGGACGACCATCGACATGTGTTTGTTGACGGTAAAGGTTACGAGGGGCCAAGAAGAAGAAACACCTTGTCTGACAGCCGCGGAGTCAAACGAGGCCCCGGGGCCCTCCATATTAAGGAGAGGATTTCCCTGCTCATAAATATCCTGTTTTTAAGATGGAAATTTCAGGTTGTGGTAATCAGGAAAAAAGAAAACACACAAAGCGGGAACAGCTTGAGGTTTTTTCTGAAGCAGAATCTGTTCTTGAGTTGTAAATCTCTCGTTTATGGGCCGTGCACGAGGTCCAGGATCATTTTGCTTTCCAAATGGTCTGAACCATAAACATACTCATTTCTTTGAGTTCCTGAAGCGGAGTCTCGGCCTCGTCGTATATTTTTCTTATGATTCGTCACAAATCTTCCGAGCGTAAAGATTCGGTGGGAGTTTGTTCGAGGACACAAACTGGAAAAGTAAAAACTCTTTAAACTGAGCGGCTGCACTGCTTGAAATGCATTTTTATTCATATACAAGTTTTTATTCTGTTACAGAGAAAGTATATCATAGGAAATAAGGAGAATCTTCTGGTTTTGGTTTCAGAAATACATTAGCTCCTCCTTTATATTGGACTATTATATGAAAATGTTTGATTGTCAGTGGTATAACATGGACAGAAATGTGAAAAAAACAAAAACAACTATTTTTAAAAGTTTGCATAAATGTCAGAGAAAGTTCTTGTCGCTTTGTTGTTGATTTTAAAAAGAAAATGATGAAGAGAAAAAGTTGTTGATCCCAGTTTTGGTGTCAGTTTATCTCCACCGCAGACAGACGGACAAAGACAAAATCCACGTGGTCCGTACATGAGTCTCGGTCGATGCAAAGACCTCTGGGTAAAAAAAGAAAAAGCTCTTTGGGAAACTCGCCCTCCGTTTCAGTCACAATCACAAAAGTAAAACTACGCAGATATTTCAGCTACAACTTCCAACTAAGACGCCTTTTTTTACAAAGAGTTCAGTGACGCTCAGGATGAAAAACAAGGCGACGCTGGGACAGAGTCCCGACACCACGCGGTGCCATGAAGTGGCTCCGGAGAGGAGAGGAGACTTCACCGCCCGGGTCACGTGAGATGATGCTCATCCCGGAGGCGGCGTCCGACCGCAGGGGGGGTCCGGCGTCCCCTCCCCTCCCCCCCTCCCCCTCTCAGTTGACCGTGGGCACCTGGTTCAAGCTGTATTCCTTGGCTTTGAGCCGCAGGTTGGCGATGCTGTTGGCCATGTTCATTCCCTGGGACGTGTTGGTGTTGGAGCAGGTGGGCGGGTAGGTGGCCATGGTGCTGAGAGACGAGAGGAAAAGAGGCGAGAAGGTTACGTCACCTGAAGCTGAGGCTGAGGAAAGAAGAGAAGGAGCCTTGAGATTCAAACTAAATCTGACAAAATCCACAAAGAAACTTCAAACAGGGTTTTTGCATTTTTAACTCAACACATCAGAACGTGAACGATTCGAGAATCAGGTGGTTTAAAGTGTGCAGCTGCTTTTTAAACTGATCGTATGATTATATACGTGTTCATCATATGTTTATATACGTGTTCATCATATGTTTATATACGTGTTCATCATATGTTTATATACGTGTTCATCATATGATTATATACGTGTTCATTATATGATTATATACGTGTTCATCATATGTTTATATACGTGTTCATTATATGTTTATATACGTGTTCATTATATGATTATATACGTGTTCATTATATGATTATATACGTGTTCATCATATGTTTATATACGTGTTCATCATATGATTATATACGTGTTCATTATATGATTATATACGTGTTCATTATATGATTATATACGTGTTCATTATATGATTATATACGTGTTCATCATATGTTTATATACGTGTTCATTATATGTTTATATACGTGTTCATCATATGTTTATATACGTGTTCATCATATGTTTATATACGTGTTCATCATATGTTTATATACGTGTTCATCATGTTTGGAACTCAACTGTTTAAGAAATTAAAAACTTTTCTTTTCTTTGAATCTTCTTTAGAATTAGAAAATTAAAATCACAGTAGTAGAAGAAAATGATTATATTCATTATGTTTTTTTGGGTTTTGTAATAATTTTTTCAGTCTATTTTTAATCTTGTTCTTGTTCTTTCATTAATATGAATTAGTTTTTATTTCAGGATCCAAAATAAGTTATTTCTGTGGAAATGATTAATTTCCTTTTTTAAGTTTTAATCCTAAATCATTTGGTTGCAGAGGAAGTGGACGATATACTTTTCTCCTCTCACTTTTATTCACTTGTAAATGCATTTGAATCCTCAGACGGCTCCTGCACATTAATCGTTTCTTTCTGTTCACATGACAACATTTTCAAGTTAAATAACTTAATTTTGAAAATGCTCAATTTTGAAGAATTGAGAAAAACTTCATTTATCGTGTGAAGAGTGATCAGAGACGACGCTCACTGACAGATTCCATCTCTCAAACATGTTTTGAGCTTCGTTATCTGCCGGTTAAAGAAAAAAGATTCTCAGTCGTTCAGGTGGAAGTTTTAAAAGAAGAGTTGAATCCAGCGATAACTGGACAAAACTCCTGTGACGTCTGGATTCAACTCTTCTCTGATGCAAAAACACTGTGAAAGTTATAAAAAGACAAACACAATAATAATCAAAACTCTATTTAAGACACAAACAGACAGCATCAGAATAAATATGATCAGAAAACAGAGTTTGGAGAACATGAACTTCCTTCACAGACAACAAGAGCAGAAGTGGATGTAGTAAAGTGAAAGCGTACTTGTTCTCTGAGGGCAGCATTTTCTGTGGTACTCGTACTGGCCCCCCCTCCGGCATTGGATACCAGCTTTAGGATAATATATACAGTCAAGTGTTAGCAGCACATAGCATGATTCCTGCTCCACATCACATTCCCCTCGCCGCCCTGCGTCCCGCCGAAGCGCTGAACTGTGCGTCGAGGGTCTGACATTTTATACCGAGTCTCATAACGCAGGATTACTGTAAATCACAATGTAACCAGAGTCACAAAAAATGTTGCCCAGCAGAGCGCCGTCTCTCTGTGTAGCGTTCGTTATCTGGTGTCGTGTAGCAGCGGGAGGTCACGGGGTCAACGCTGGATTTAATACGCTGTGTTTTCACATTATCACCTCGTCAGCGAGGTCACAGGATCCGAGGCGAGCGCTGGGAGAGACGGCGGCGGAAAGGGGGTGTTTGGATTCAACACAGTTAGTGTGAGTGAGAGGAGAGAGTTCTCTATATGAAGACAAACGTCAGAGGGACAAGTCCAGGTCAGAGACACAGAAGGACAAGGACAGAAAACCTGAAGTATCAATAATGTCTCTTTGATTCACTGAAGATTCTACAAATAAAATAAAGCGTGCTGGTGTTAAATCACTTCTTATTCCTACAAGACGAACTGTGACCGAGCTTCACCGTGTTTTAATCCAAGTTTGAATGAAATCACGTGATGATTGAAGCTAAACATGAAACACAGGACTGAAGGTGTCGTTCAGTGTTGAGCATCTCGTTAAACCTCATTTCACTTTGAGAAGATTGTGTGAGAATCTGAGTCTGATGTGAAGAGAGAACCGACTCAAAGGAAACTGTCTCTTCATCGGAGCACGAAATGTTTGGTCGACGTCACATCTGTGTCGTGTTCAAGGAGTTTTCAGCATCTTGTTAAATCTATGACACCAACTGATTTGTGAATATGAGACTAATGAAATTCTATTGATTTATTGATTCAGAGTTTCTCACAAACAATCAGATTTTTAGGGTTATTTTCTAAAAGACTTTTCTTGAATTAAATCACGACTTTATTCTCATTATTCTTGAAAAACCTATTTATTCTTCTAAATAAGCTGAACACTCTTATTTTATCTTTACTAAATATATTTAGTTTGTGATTTTTAAAAGTCTAAATATAAAATAAAAACTTCTAACATCTAATATTTGAAGAGAAGGAGATTATTCACAGCCACGGAGTCACAGGTCAGTTTGTCTTCTCAGTAAAACCTGAATCTGCAAAGTGACGAGTAACCGTCAGTGGAATCAAAGGTGGAAACATTAGAAGTGAAGGTTGTGATGAAGAACCAGACTTTCAGCTGCGGAACAAACTTTACAGAAAAGTGTTTTAGTAGAAACAGAACAGTCACAGAGTGAATCACAGAGTGAATCACAGAGAGAATCACAGAGTGAATCACAGAGTGAACCGGTCAGGACAGATTTTAAAGCATCAGTCCACGTTTTTCTACATTTTCCTTATTATCAACAAATCCCATGAAAAGCCTGAAGCCAGTGACGTGTTGGTGCGTCTGTCTGGTCATTTCCTGTCTGTGGCTCATGACATCATGAATGTTTTTCAAAACAAATGGTTTTTAAAACAGGTTCAGTCTTTGTGGAACCGGACGGAACTATTTTCTGCTGCGGATGTATCCACAGAGAGATCGTGTGTGTGTGTGTGTGTGTGTTGTGTTCCACTCGTTCCTGTGGCTCAGTCGTTCCCTGTGAGTTTTCAGATGTGTTGATAATAAAGAAAAGAGAGAGAGCACCAGACTCTTCCTCTCGTGCTCTCACATACGTTCACGGCGTGTAAGTAAAGGTGGAGCGAGACGCCGCGCGGCACAGATGGTCAAACGACCTGCGGCTCCTGACTGAGGGTCAGTTTGAGTCCAGGTGGATCAGAGGAGATGAAGGAGAGCGAGCCAAGAATGAAGAACATGAGCAGGTAGAAGAAGAGGAAATGAAACAATAAGAGAGAGAGAGAGAGTGTGTGTGTGTGTGTGTGTGTGTGTGTGTTCACATGCAGTTATTGTGGTATCAGCTTCTGTTCTGGAGACACATGAGAATCACTCTTTTCTGATCTTTCTTTACTTTCATCAGTTTTCTTCTGTCCTTTGTTTCTTTACTCCTTTTCTATCCATCCATCTTTTTATATATCTTTCCATCATCCATCTATCTATCTATCTATCCATATATCCATCTATCTCTGTCTGTCATCCATCTCTCCATCTATCTATCTATCTATCTATCTATACATCTATCTATCTATCTATCTATCTATCTATCTATCTATCTATCTATCTATCTCTCTCTCCATCTATCTATCTATCTATCTATCTATCTATCTATATATATATATCTCTCCATCTATCTATCTATCTATCTATCTATCTATCTATCTATCTATCTATCTATATATATATATCTCTCCATCTATCTATCTATCTATCTATCTATCTATCTATCTATCTATCTATCTATCCATATATCTATCTATCTATCTATCCATCTATCTATCTATCTATCTATTTATCTATCTATCTCTCCATCTATCTATCTATCTCTCTTTCCATCTATCTATCTATTTATCTATCTCTCCATCTCTCCATCTATTTCAGTTCAGTGTGTTAATGGAAAGTGATGTCAGGTAACTGGGTGCTGGCAGGTGAGTGTGGACTCTACCTGTAGGGGGCAGCACTGCCCCAGGACAGGTAGTCGTTTGGGCGCGGCGCAGGGCGCGGTACGATCGGCTGCTCCACCGCCGTCACGTCTCCGGAGTAAGACTTGAGGAGCGAGGCGTTCTTGCTGGCCAGCATGGCGCGCTCATTCCTGCGGAACTTAGCTCTCCTGTTCTGAAACCAGACCTGGAACCAGAGAGAACAAACAACGTGAACAACGTGAACAACTTCTCAACATCTCAACATCTCAACGTCTCAACGTGAACAACGTCTCAAATCACTTTGTTCTCGTCAGACTCTACGACAGTCTCCTGCTCCGTTCTTCACATGTGGACGACAAACTCCAGTGTCTGGAATTAATTTCAGATATTTTATCGTCCAGTTTAATAAATTGCATTTTGTTGTCGTGATGTTTGAATGTGTGTTGTCGTGTTTCTGTTTCCTGAGGAATCATGTGATCTGGTTCTGTTCTTCACAAACATCTGGATCCATCTGAAGCGTTTCTGTCCCTGGTCTCCGAACCACGTTTAAACTCTGTTGTTTCCTCTTTGTCTCTGTTGTGTTCATCGTTGGTGATGTCATAGACAGAACCCGAACGCATCACATGACATGATGAGAACACTAAATGAATAATATCTGTCGTTAACCGTCGGGTCGTTAAGTGTTTGAAGGTTTGTCGCTGTTTCACTGACACGACATCACCGTAGCAACAGAGGCCGTAAAAATCATTTAAAGAGAAATCAAACAAACCAGAAGTTTTCTCTCTCTCTCTTCTTTAAAACATCACTCCCTCCTTCCTCTGGGGGGGGGGGGGGGTGCTAATGTTGTTCCTCAGTGTGGTGAAATCAAATCCATTATTAGAAGCTACGAGCGCTCGGAGGGGCTCGCTGTCCGCTGACGCACGGCCTCAGGAATGGACTCAAAGTCTCTTTTATCAAAGGGTTTCTGCATCGCTCTCTGCTTCACATTAATCACAGATGTGCTGCTTCTCTCCCTCCATCATCACTGTTTCCTCTTCCCCCTCTCACGCTGCCCACAGAACAAATACTTTCACTGCGCTGATTAAAGAGCCGGCGGAGAAAATACACTGAAAAGACATTAGAGATTCACATTGTTCTGCAGGAAGTGTTCCCTCTTTTTATTTGTGTCAGGAACACACGGCTCTCGTCACTGTTGAATAACTTATATTATATATAAGTTTATCTCAGAGTCTTCTTCCTGTTTCTACAGGTTAAAGGTCACAAACACCACTTTCACCGCCACTAGATGGCGCAGTAGTTTATGTGAAGCCCAGACTGTAAAATAACTCGGACGACGCCGTCTCCACTTCCTGAGACACCAACGCTGCGGGGGAAACAGGCTCTCCACCAATCAGGAGTCAGTGTCAGCTGTCCATCATGGCGTCTCCGCCTGTTTCTACATCATCAATTACTAATGAAACCAAACTGATGAGAAACACTTGATCAAACCTCAGAGAGACGAGAACGAGCTGAAACCTCAGAAACATCTTTGACAAACATTTATCCAACGTCTGCTTTGATGGTTTCCAGTCGAAAGAAATCGTGTCATGGTGACTGGAGGCTCCTGTCGGCGTCTGAGACACTGAACTCGCTGAATGTGATCGAACCGCGTCAGGGCTGCGTTCACTCAGCGAGGCTCCTCAGCAGACGCTCAGCGGCCATCATTAGTGCACAGGTAACCAAGGATTCACAGGGAGGGACTCACGTGCACTAACATGAACTCATGAGAGTCTCCGCTCGGGATCGGTCACGAGCTTTGTACCGATGATGTGCTCACGCTCCGCTCATGTCCACAGACTACATCGTCTTTTCAATGTTTGAAATGAGTTCTGTGTCCGCAGGCCGAGAGAACTGCACTGCAAGCAAACTTAAGATCTGATTCTCAACACATGTAAACATGTAACACATGTAAACATGTAACACATGTAAACATGTAAACATGTAACACATGTAAACATGTTAGCATGTAAACAGAAACATGCTGTAAACAGTGAAACTGACACCAGAAACGTCTCCAGGGAACCAAACAGAGATGAACCTGCTGTGGTTCGATGTAAAGTCGGAGTTTTCACGTGTGTTGTGACTTTTTGCAGCTGACTGTTTTTAATTTGCAGTGTGTTCACTTCTGTAGATAAATAACTTTCAATGTTTAAAAACTAGAAAAAACTATATAACCTCTAATGTTGAAGGTTTTACAACTTAACATGTAACGTTAAATACTTAAAATCTCATATATATGATCTTTAATAGTTCAACTGTGTGTGTGTGTGTGTGTGTGTCTTGTTGCATTAAAAACAAATTTAAATAAAAATCTGCGTCTGGACATAGGACATCAGCACCTTCATACCCAGCATGCTCTGCTGCAGCCTCCCTCGTGTGCGGCTCTGCTCGTTGTTTATCAGCGATCTCTAAACCGCCGAGGAAATGAGACGTCATTACGTCCACTTTTCCGATCAGATCCAATCACGTCCTCTGGGGACGCGAGCGGCTGCTCACGGGCTCTGAACCGTCGCTGTGAGACTGAAGGAGTCTGAGCAGAGTCGACACGTTCTCATCAGAAGCTGCGTTAGTGTGAAACGTAAACACGCTGACTGATCGCTGCTGCTGCTGCGCTCTTCAGAGGAAACACATGACGTGAGGACGTGTCACTGCTGGACACCATGTCAACAAGTCCTCAAAGAACAATTCAAATCTGAATCCAATCATGTCGGACGAATGAAGAGGAGGTTTATGAGCGTGTGAGTTGATTTGATGCGTTTGAATGTGGAGGTGGAGAATTTAAATGCGACTTCGTGAGGAGAGATGATCTAGTTTGAATCAAAATCCCTGAACGTGTTTCATAATTGATCAGAACCCGAAGGACGCTCAGCTGTGATGTCATCGCTCCTACCTGGACTCTGGCCTCGGTGAGGTTGACCCGGCGGGCGAGGTCCTCTCTGACGAAGGCGTCGGGATAGTGTGTCCTCTCGAACACTCGCTCCAGAGCCTGGAGCTGGCTGCTGTTGAAGGTGGTCCTGTTCCTGCGCTGCTTCCTCTTCTTCTTCTCCTCCGTGTTCATCTGTTCATCTGCAGAAGAAGAGGAGGTCGAGTTAAACCTTCACGAGGGTGAACGTGCGGGTCTGCGGTTCAAAGCTGCGTGTCGGAACACACCAGAGTTTAATAAGAGACAGAGCGGTCCACGCCCCCTCAGACTTTACTCTGAAAACACACTGACGTTCAGCAGGGAACGAGGAATCTTCTTAGTTTTGGAGTTTCACGATTTCAAATTGAGCTCAGGTTGTTTTCCTCAAAATAAAATCAAGTGTCACATTTGAAATATCTGAAATAAGCGACATCTTAAAGTTTAATACTTTATAATATTCCAAAACTTTTTTATTCTTCTGCATCTCACACTTTTTCCCAGCATGCACAGAGACTGGGATTCAGCTGAGGAACAATGAGCAGACGCCATTTTAACTTTTCACCTCCTTCAGTAAAACATCTAGTGTCTCCATCGTGAAGATATTTCAGACCTGATGGAGCTCTGTCATCCTCCCTTTCTCTCTCTTCCCATAATTCCTCTCTGCCTCTCGACCACACGATCAGCTAAAGGCAGAAGTAACCAAGAAATAAATAACCGGAAACACGTCCTGTCTTAAAGGGACAACGCTCCCAAATTAAAAGACTTGTACGGTTTGAGGTTGAAAAGGGTTTTTACAATAATTCATTTTGTGGCATCGCTCTTCAAAAAAACTACATTTTCTCCATCAGAGAGAAAAAAACGACGTCTAATTATTATTGATTTATAAATTCACCAGAACCAGAAACACACAAATACGATGTTTACAACATTGACTTATATATTTGTAGTTCCAGTGAACTGACGCTTTAAAACATGACGGATTTTCAGAAAAGACAAATCACTTGTTCCCTGATCCCCCAACTCAATAACACGCACACACACACGCACACACGCACACACACACACACGCACACACACACCATCAATAACAAACAGCTTCACTAATAAACAAACACACAAGTGAGCAAATAAACTAAAGCTCTTCAGCAGAAATTACGATAAAAAACTAACTCTGCTGTGTGTGTGTGTGTGTGTGTCTCTGTGTGTGTGTGTGTGTGTGTGTGTGTGTGTGTGTGTGTGTGTGTGTGTGTGTGTGTTGGAGCCTTGTGGCAACAACGAAACCACAAAATAACACTTTCACAGAGGAGTGACAAAAAAAACAGAATGTGCTCATCCATGTTAATGCCTACAACACACACACACACACTCTCTCACACACACACTTTCTCACTCACACACACACACACTCTCACTCACTCACACACACACTCTCTCACACACACACTCTCTCACTCACACACACACTCTCTCACTCACACACACACTCTCTCACTCACACACACACTCTCTCACTCACACACACACTCTCTAACACACACACACACTCTCTAACACACACACACACACACATGTTCATACATATTTTCACTTTCAGATTCCGGTTTCATCTTGTTTCTTCTCTTTTGTTTCACTGAGGTCGTTTGTGACGTTAAATCTCTTCTCATCATTTCTTGTTAATATTTAGTGAAACGCTGACGTGTGTATTTTAAATGTCTAATAAATATATTTACTGCTCGGCAGCATCACGTGTGTGTTTTTTAATCATTTTTCGTTGTTGTCGGATTCATAGTTTTACTTTGAGGATGTTTCTGCAGTTTTCCCTCAGATCTCCTGTTTTTCTTCAGCCAGTGAAGAAGAGATAATATTTCCTGAGTCTGAAAACTAAAGAGATTTAAAGTTAATGTGTCTCACACTGAGAATAATTCACTTTAAAATCGTACGTTTGAAACCCAGAGAAGAGACGTGACCTGAAGATCTCAGCTAAACTCTGACACGTGACCATCACATGTTCATTCTGACATGTGACGTAAAACTGATTCTAATGACGAATGTAAACTTTGAAGATTTGAATGTTTCACACACACACACACACACACAGGGAAAGATGCTACAGTGTGTGTGTGTGTGTGTGTGTGTGTGTCACTGTTTGTTTTGTTGTCAACATGGGGTCTAATGAGACCCCCCCCCACTCCCTCCACAGTCTCAGCCAATCAGGAGGCAGCTGAGATTAACAAATATAAACAGACTTAAAATATAAATAATCGAGTTTCCAACATTTTGTCTCGAAACTAAAATCTGAACTTTTATTATCTCACCTTTAAAATGTGTTTGACTTCACGTGTGTTTTTATTTGAAGGTTTTTTTTTACTTAATTCTTTATTTTAACAGTAAATTGAAAATTCTTATTATTTAATGAATTGAATTATTGAATTTTTCCTCCTGTCACAGATGATTACGATCTTTTTCATTTGTTGCCATTTTTCTCTTATTTTAATTTCTCCATCAGATCTGATGTTTTCTTTTTGATTATATATTATAATTACAAATATATATATTCCTTCTATATATTTAAATTCTGTCTTTATCTTTAATTCGTGATTATTATCTTTTCTTTATTGTAATTTGTTACAGAGACATAAAGACAGAGGGGACATGATAAAAATCGTATTTAAGACCATTTCCAGTGGATTCAATGTGGAAACTGTTTTTCTATCGTGAACCTGAGGAAAGTTTTTTAAATATTAAATTAAATTAAATTAAAAGCCTGTTGAATTACTGATGCGTTCAGGTTCAAAGTGACCGGGCGTTAATCTGAGAACTGTTGAGCTTCATAATCTTTTTACCCTTTGACCTTTAATTAAAATGGATCCTCTAACGCGTGAACACTTTCACTGAAAGGAGATTTTTATTCTTCAGATTATTTCAGACGAGAATTTTAAAGAAGCTGAAAAAAGGAAACTTTCTGTTTTTCACAAAAATAAAATCAACAAGTTTTTTTCTCTTCGTGTGTTTTTCTGTTTGTTTTTTCATTTTGAATATTTTCAGATTTCTCTCATGATTTCTAACGTGAAGAAATCAATGAACTCTAACTCAGCACTTTGAGCATCATCATAATATTTAAAGGTTATTCTCCTTCTGCTGCTTTATTCCATTTAAATAAGCACTTTCAGATTCTACCTGTGATCCTGTTTGATTTAAAGGTTCGAAAGAAATAAAAACTTTCTCCTTCTCAAAATTATTCGAGGACAAATAGAAAATATGGAAGTAAATTCAAAGTGTGGTGTTTTAAATAAATGATGTTCTTGCTGTTTGGTTTATGGAACTTTTTAGATTTATTTATTTTACCACAAATTTCTGACTCTTTATTTTTTCTCATCTTAAATCTGGATTTTTTTTAAATGTATCTGCAGTTTAAGTCTTAAACTCAGTTTATAAACGGAAATAACACACACACACACACACACACACACGTATATATATATATATATATATATATATATATATATATATATGTGTGTATACCACTTAATATTTACCCCACACATACGTGGTAAATGTACCAACCATACATTTTCCACCAATCCATGAAAAAGAGGTTAAACGCAGACCGTGATTATTTGGCCTGTTTGTGACTTGAACAAAAAAAAATGGAAAAATATATTTTTTGGGAGGAATTAAATAAAATACAGTTTTTATTATAATTATTAAATTAGTTATTTTGACTTAAATGTCACTTTTAGAACACGACAAGATAAAAGTATAGAATTTAAACTCTGTGTTTCTTTAGAGTTTTATTGAACCGGATCTGACCCAGTTATTTATTGTTGCAGGAGAAACGTGGCTCTGCAGGTTTGAACACTGATCTTCAGTTTAACTTCATTCAAACGTTTTCTTATTTGTAAAACTTGTAACATTCGAATTAAGGGAATTTAAATCTAAATAAAATCCAAACTGAAA
Organism: Paralichthys olivaceus; assembly: GCF_024713975.1. Lineage (NCBI taxonomy): Eukaryota > Metazoa > Chordata > Actinopteri > Pleuronectiformes > Paralichthyidae > Paralichthys > Paralichthys olivaceus. The sequence goes on along the minus strand of NC_091095.1, from coordinate 875,718 downwards.
TTTAAGAAAAATATATTTTAAAACCTGCAGACTGGTTTTTCTTTTTCTTTTTTCTTTGTGTTTTTGACTCAAGTCTGTTGATAATTCAAAGAACTCAATCAGAGCCGCCTCTTCAGCCTCCTCTTCATCATCTTCCTCCTCCTGATGAGAGCAACACGTGGATGAAGCTGAGCTCATTAGCAACAATCAGGGAAAGTTCATTAAAGTCCAGAGTCGCTGGTGCAGAGCAGCGATTATTGATTCTACAAGAATCAGATGTGAGAGCTGAACATGTCAATGTCTTTTTATTTCCTCTGGATAAATAAACATGTGTTTGTTTGAGTTTGTGGATTTTAATTAAAAATATATTTTAAATGTTGCTTTTGCGTCAATAAATCTAAAAACCAAAAAATACTGATGTGGTGATTCAGTAGAATCTTGAAATGACGTAATGAACAAACAACATTTCACAGAAAGTTTCTGCTCATTAATTTTAGTCTGAGGATTCAGCTGCTCGTGGGTTTTAATTCTTTTTCATTCTGATGCAGTCGATGAAGACAAACCGCTGAGCTCCGGTGAGAGAGTCTGACAGGTCGAAGTTCACCGAGAACCGAACTTCTGATTTTATACTTTGTCCAAAGTGGTGACACTTTAACTTTAACTCTCTTCATCTCATCTGTTTCATTTCCTCAGATTCTGTTTAAATTCTCTCAGACTCGGTTTCATCTTCAGTCTGGTTCTTGTGTTTTTAATCTTTTTTCTGAGTCTCTTTTGAAATCTCATCTTCAGCGGCTGATCTGAGAACAGTAGCCGCCTCTGCAGTCACCAAACTCGGACTCGTCGGCCTCCTCTCCTCGGAGGAACTGAAAACTTTTATTACGATTTATTTCTCATAAACTAACGCGCGCGTGGCTTCACTTTGTGTGTGTGGGTTTTTTTTTTTAGAATAAAATTGAATTTGAAACTTTGAATTTTGTATTTTCACATTAAAAAAAAACAAACGGTTTTTGTTGGATGAGATTTGTGGATTTTACGCGCAGACTCACTTCACTGACCATCATCACCAAAGTGACATCACAGCGTTAATGGTTAATTAATGGCTGTTTGAAAAGGGGGGGGGGGGGGGGGAATGCATGTGCCAAACTGACTAGAGGTTCTTCTGTGCGCACTGATCCATCCATGCGCTCTGCGTTTGGTTTTCAGTGGCGCCAGGTGAGAAGATGGATCTTCATTACGCACAGATCTGATTTAAAACACATTTCATCACCAGTTCACATCTGGTTTCTAGTTTCTACTCTGGTTTCTAGTTTCTACTCTGGTCTCTCGGTCTCAGCCTCTGTTTGTAACTTACTCTCCTGTTGGGTCGTGTCGCTCCCGCTCGTCAGCCCCGGGGACTCCAGCATACTCCTCCCCGCCTCCCCGACACCCTCGTCGGCCTGGCTGCCCACCATTTCCCCGGCCTCTTCCAGGTCCAACAGGTGGCTGACCGAGAAGTTCTTTTTGGCCTGCAGCGTGTCCAGGTTCGACGTGATCGGACTCTCCAGGCGGTTTGATATCGTCGCTTGCCTGTCCATTACATGTGCATAGCTAGAAGTCATGACGCAAGAGGGGCACAGCGGGAAAAGCGGAGCCGTGAGAAGGAGACAGAAGAAGAACCGAGCCGAGTAGATCCGTGCGTGCAGAAACGCACGGGCAGCGCGTCCACAGAGCAGACACCCGGGTGTTCGTGTTCAAATCCAGAGCAGCCGAGCAGCGGAGCCGAGGCGCAAACAAACTTCTGCAAACTCTTCTCTCCTCGTCTGCGTCTCCAGAACAAACCCAATCAATCCATGGAGCGGAGCGCGTCACCGGCAGCGAGTTCTCCCAGAAACTGCGTCTCCTCCTCCTGCGAGTCCGACACAAGATGTTCCGAAGAAGAAGAAGTAGAAGAAGTAGAAGAAGAAGAAGAGCTGTGTTCCCTCTCTGGTTGATTCTCGTCTGAGCAGGACGAGCTGCTGCTGCTGCTGCTGCCGATGATGATGATGATGATGATGATGATGATGACCAGATGCGCAAAGCTCCGTGTGCGCGTAAAGTTCGTTCCACCGCAGCTTAGAGGCGAGGAGGCTGGACGTTAGTACCGCACCTCTCTCTCTCTCTCTCTCTGTGTGTGTGTGTCTCTCTCTCTCTCTCCCTCCCTCTCTCTCTGCAGAGGGTGGACACACACTCTTCCACACTAATAGAAGCCCCACAATTACGTGGCGATGCCTTTATACTGTGTCTGACGTTTCACAGGCCCCCATCGCCTGTGCCCCCCCCCCCCCCCCCCCAACAGCTCCCTCCTCTTCAGGCCCTTAATGAGTGTGTGTGTGTGTGTGTGTGTGACCACATATTGGTCCACATGAGGCCGAACTGTCAAAGCAACATTCTTTAAAAATGTAAATCAAATTAGTAACTTCATGCAAACTCTGCGTGCGGCCCCCAGGGGGCCCTGTGTAGGTGTTGCACACGTCAATGAATCTTTTGACATTATCCACGGAAATAGTTTTAAATGAGGTTCAACGAGTCAAACGTCTCCGGCCACAGAGGAGAGCGTTTGTGGGGATGTTTCTTTCTGGAGCTGTAAAAGTGACTCTGAGCTGCAGAGAATCACCACGTCGTTGTTGTAGTTGAGTCCGAGCTGCTGCAGAGCTCTCGTCCGTTTATTCAAACTTTATTTAAGACAAGTGGTGAGAAGAGTCTAATTCAGGCAGCCATGTTGGAAGCACTCACGCTCTGTACGTTAGATATAAAACAGAAAGCACGCTGCCAAAGCTGGTTCAGCTAATAAAGCTAATAGCGTGTTGCTAGCGTTAGATAAACCTCGGCCTTGATTGATTTTCCACCGTCACCAACTGACTCTGGGATTACCCAGAGTCCTCTGAGCAGAGAGAGGAACTGAAGTGGGTCGTGTTCAAAACTCAGATTAGAGATCAATCTGCTCGGGTTCCTCAAAGACTTCAGAGGAGGAAAATCCCAACAAGTCGTAACTCGTGATGACGGCTCACAACGTTTACTTTGTTTTAACGGACCACAAACCAGAAATCTGTGGAACTGAAAAAAGTTTCCCTGTGAAGTGAAGAGCAGCAAAAGTCTGTGAAAATGAAAGTAAAGTCTTCTGGGTACTGAGCTGTAGCTCAGTTGGGTTAGGGCGGTGGTGGGGGAGGCGGGGGATGAAGGAGGGAGTTGGATGGCGGAGGTGATGGGGGTGACGGGGGGGAGGTTCGTGCGTTCAGATGGCAGGAGTCGACTCTGGGCTCCGAGCTGCCATAGTAGACATCCCGTAGCTTCCAGCCCCCTGATCTGGGAAAAGAACACTTGATGCCATCAAAGGGAAGCAGATTGAATCCAGATGTGCTTCTCTCGTTCTTTCCATGTATTTAATGAAGGCGCAGGGATAGAGTAGACTTTTTCATCATTAGTTTTCCCCCAGATTCTCTTTTCCTGCCTACAAGTCCACTCCGGTGCCAGCTAGGGCAAAAAAGAAAACGCAGAGAGAAAAAACCGGCCTCCCCACGTCTCAGACTTGCAGTCGTCTCCTCCGGGGCCTCGAGTCTTTGTTCAGAGCTCGATGTGAAAGTCCACGTTTCGCTGCTGCAGTTCGTCAGCGGCGAAAGGAAACGTCCTAACTTCTCTCAGAGGAAAACGCCGTCCTGCAGCGGAGCAGCTAAACGCCCACATCGCCACGACGATGCTAATGCTGGAGTTTTGGTTGAATAACATCAGGAGGTTTAAATAAGCAGCTTTGGAATCATCATGAAAAAGATCCGACATCGATGAATTTAATTTAATTAAATTGAATTTTCCGTGAAGTCAAATCTGATCGAGCAGTTTGAAGACGGCAGACGTTTGACGGAGGAGACGATCACAAACGGATCAAAACACGACGGTCGACATGTGAATGAATAAAAGCCCGAGGATCCGTAATAAAGTAAAATCATGAGTGAGAGACGTGAACACACGACTTCAGGATCATCGGAGAAAACGTTCACATCCTGGTTTGAGTTCATGAGACCCACGTCACTGCCGGTCACCGGTCACCCCCCCCCCCATACTCTGCCCTGAATCTATTAATCAGTTTGTAAGAAACCAGACCTCCATGAAACATCTAGATTCACTAGATCTAGTTTGAACTAAACCAACTCACACACACTCACAGATTAAGTCCCTTAAATGTCTCATTTCCTTTTGACCACGATTCATGAATTATCTTCTGAAATATGGTGAAAATGTAAAATAATAAAAGTTCTATCTTTCAATGTTGCAGAAAGAAAGAAAAGAATCCTGGATCTGACCTCTTTCCTCAGATTCATGAAAAAGTTATTTCCTGACTCATGTTCCATCCTCCGCCTCGTTTACTGGAATCTGTTCAGTGGTTTTGTGTGAAATCCTCCTGACAAACAAAAATCATCTTTGAAATGAGTTTCAGGTTCAGCCTGAACTAGATTATTAGATAAGTTGTGTTAGAACAAACAAACTTAGATTCTTCATCGGCTCACGTTTCCTGCAAACTGCCAAAAAAAACAAATCATCAAATTCAAACTATAGTTCCATCTTTTCAAAATAAAGCTACTTTACACACCACGGACGAATCAACACGTCGCTGCGAGGCCTGCTTCTCAAGATGATTTGATAATTAACGACATGTTGAGCAGTGGGAGGAAACCTCATCGTGTCACTTCCTGTTCCGCTGCGATCTCGTCAGTCTCCAGAGGCAGATTTCTATTTTCTATCTGTTCCACAAACTGTTTGTATGTGATGCTTTAATCCAAACCAACAGTTTATTAACATCCCCACATGTCGGCGTTACAGTCGCCGGTGAGGCAGCTTCTGGGCTCAGCTTCCACTTCCTGCACCACATAAATCTGATTCACTTTGAAAGTGCACGAGCCACAAACAGGAGGGATCGTAAATTAATGCAGAGATTCACTAACGGGTCTGAGGAGGAACCTGATCGTCAGACTTCAGAGACGATGACTCCGTCAGGACTGAGAGACGGAGCAGTGATGATGAGGGCCGGTCTGAAGGGATGTGAACCCACGACAACCTGCCGACCCTCCAGGAGACAGACGAGAGGATCTTATCACACGTGGAGGTTCAGTGTTTTCTCAAAACTTTGCTTGAACCGAGAGCGACGGCCCTCATCCCCAAAAGCTCTGGAACCTCCTCGTCTCCGAGTGGACGTCTTCGTCTTCTACGTGTACGGCTCCTCTTCTTCATCCTGAGACATTTGGATTCTTCATGGACCGACGTTCTCCAGAGTTTTACCAGGAGGCTGCAGGAAAAGTTCCAGAAAAAGTCCAGAGACACTGACTCAACACGTCAGGAACACGTCAGGAACACGTCAGGAACACGTCAGGACTTCAGTTCATGTCTGAAAACAGCTTGTTTGTCTCGTTGAGTTTGGATTAATAGGAATTAAAAGTTTAATCCCACGTATGTTGTTCATTGGTTGTTGTTGTTTGTGCGACAGGTACCTAGTTATTATTTTATAGATAGAAACTGTCGATGCTTCGTTTCTCCACTTTTCTCTCAGCTCGGTTTGTTTGGTTTGTTTCTGATCATAAAACTACTCATTGATTTTTTTTACCCAGCTTGGTGCTGAGATGATTCTGGAGGGAAGGAGATTAACGAGGCAGATCCAGGATGTTTTTGTTCTTTCTCTCACAATGTTTTATGACGGACGCAGAACGTCTTCCTGTTTTCTTTTATGTTTGATTTTCTTTTATATTCTAGTTGTAGATTAAACTGAATAAGAACCAGCCACAGCTTGTAAATGACATTTGAATGTGAGAGCATCGGTGAAACTCCTCCTGTGATAAATCTGAATAACACAACACGTTGATACTGAGTTTGGAATTCAGGACATTTGGTTTCGCAGTGACGTGTTGTCACGATGGATCTGACACGTTTCAATAAATCGCTTCCTCTCGTGTGCTAATGTGTTTTCTCTCCCTGTTGATTCTGTGTTGACTCAGGCTCTTTGTGCAGAAATGGCCCCCGGGCTGCAAACGACGATGATGATGATGATGATGGTCCGGGGCCGCCGCCGCCATCACGGCCGCCGCTGTCCAGTGACCCCTGGTGCTGATTGGAGTAACGTTTTGGCCCCTGTCCTGTTTTATTTCCCTAATTGGAGGTAAACGGCCTCCTTGTTGACTCTTTACATCCTGTGCAGGGAAACATATGTTACAGACACACGCCCCCCCCCCCCCCTCCCCCACCAGAGCTCTGACTGATTGCTGCACCGGGGGTTTCTCTGCCTGTGGGTCTGCCGACTGCTGCGCCGGGCCGAGCTGCAGACTCTCAGCACCGGAGCCGGATCAGTGGGAATGTTGGACCTGCAGCGTCTGAACGATGAGGCTGCAGGTTCTTCATCTTTCTTCAACACACGACTCAAAGTGTTTCTCTACGTTGAACCTGATAATAAAGATTCATTGTGAAAACAATTTACACCTCAACTTATTTTTCTCTTTACATCACGTGTGTTGATGTTGAACTGGTTTTAGTTTTACTATCGTTACTTTACAAGTTTGTTGAAATATGCGATTACATTTAAATACATCTCATTTGAAATATATTCAGGAAAATGTTTTTTTAAATAGACTTTAATTTGTAATATTTTTTTTCTTTTGTAGCTGTAAGATTGAAATCTGTTGTGATTTGAAAGTTTTACATTAAAATGTGTTTTTCAGTGATGAAGTAGTGATTACTTTCAGTTTCTGAATCTGAATTGAAGGAGAGATTTTCACAGGAAGACGACAGCGTGGTTATGTGTATATTTTATACATCGTGTCTCCAGCTGTCAAACGTTGTGTATCCGTGTTAACACCAGTAATTGTGCTCCACTGTGACTAAATGTAGGTTATATGAAGCATCTTTATGTTTTACGACCGGTTGTGTGTTGCGCTGCTGTTGTGTCTGTTGTTGCTGCACCGTTGTGACTGTAAACGTTCTGTGGTGGTGTTCCACAATCTGCTGCTGATTACAACAACACGCAGACTTTATTATACAGAGCACAAGGACTGTGTGAAATTAATTCTCATTATTACAGCACCGCAACCAGGGGCCGTGGAGACGTCAGCGCAGGCCTGCTCCTCTGTCACCGTCTGGTTCACACTTTACATAGAAGGTCAGACTTAGTTTTCACTTGATGTCCTGAAGTCAAACTTTATATTTCTCATTGAGCTTTTCTAACTTTTTTTAAACTTTAGTTTGTATCATTTATTTCCCCCTTGAAGTTGGAAGCACAAATCCCCCAGTGACAGAAGAAGATGAAAACCAAGCTCAAATAATAAATTAATAAAACAACGTCGTTCAGCAAAGGAAATAAAACGTTCACACGTTTTGACCGATTTCTGAATTCTGTCTTTTCATCTCGTGATTTTGTTTTTTTCTTTCAGTGTCAGAAATGAGCTTCTATATTTAAACTGAATTTTACTTTCTCAGTTATTCAAGCAGCCAAATGTGATGAGCTTCCTTTCATTGATCAGTGTGACTCTGACTCTGGCTTCATGTGGGGAATTGAATTACTTTAAATCGTACTAACGTTTTATAACCAGATTAAATCTAAATTATATTATTATCCTGCAGTTGAATTAATCTGGGGACAGAGAAACATAGATGATATATTGAATATATTTCTGCAGGATGAGCTTCGATCAGACTGAGGGGTTTGTGTTGCTGTGATGAAGCAGAGTTCAGCTGATCTGGACGTGAAACCTCCAGATGGACGACTTTCAGTAAAACCTGATTTTTTTCTCTTTGAATCTCGGACTTCTCAAGTTTCAGGGTCTTTCTCGACCTGTCGAGGGACGACAGCGCCACATAAATCACACTTTACTTTATAAACCGTCCACTCTCTGAAGTCTGGCCCAGCACACACACACACTCACACACACACTCACACACACAGACACACACTTACCGATGGAAATGTTATTTCCAGTGTAGAGATCCCTGCAGCCTGAAAATCCGTTGGATGCCTTAATCTCCGCAGCCTGCACCTTCTCATTTTTCTTTGTCATGATCCGGGGCACGTTTCTTTTCTAACACACACACACACACACACACACACACACACACACACAAACATGGTGACAATCGTTGTTCTTCTTCCATTTTAATCTGAAAAGAACAGAAACAGCCTCTAAGATGAGAATTTTTAAAATTAACTTAAATTAAAAAACAAATCCGTTGAATTATATCAATAGAAAAGTGGGACTTTATCTATGGAGACTTTTAAAACAACTGTTTGAAATGCTCACTCTCATATTGTCATATAGTTGTTATACATATTTAGATGTTATACATATTTAGATGTTATACATATTTAGTTATTTATCTTCATTTCATTGTTGAAGTTCATCTGAAAGACTTTATAAACTCAAGATAATGTAAGAAACTGAAAACATATTTTTGTTAAGTTGAAAACAAAGATTCAACTTGTTTGTTTTTAACTAATCAAAAAGTCAAACTTGTAAAAAGTATTTTATTATAAATGTTATTATTTTTTTATAAAGTGAGTGATTGAAGGGAGGCAGATTTAAGACTAAATTAGAAACTAAACACTTAATTCAGATGTTTGATTTGCATCACTTCATATTTTAATCTGCAAAGTGACTTTAATTCTCAAACAAATGTAGTGAAGATAAAATACAATATTAAAATTTAAAGTAAATACTCACACTGTAAGTGAAGCTGAGTATAAGTACTCAGCAGAGGTGTAATTGTGTGTGGCTGAATGTATCTGTAGTCTGGTGAAACGCTGGACTTCAAACGTTGACCCCGGGGCAGACGAGATGGTGGTCGCTCTCCCTCTCCGAGCTTCTGCCTCCCGACTAATTAAAAGAGCTGTTTTTACGGCGTCTCCTTCAGCTGGCCAGATGTGACCGGAGCGCTGTAAAATCTCAGAGCGGTTTACAGAAACACTTACTGCACTTTAAAAAAAGAGAGAGGACTTGAAACAGCGAGGGGAGTCACAAAGTGCTCCCACCGTCTGAATTCTTTCCAGCAGCAGAAAACTTCGGTCCCGCAGGTCAATCATCTCAAAACTGAAATGGAAATAAAAAGAAAACAAAACACACAGAAGGGAAACCAAGTTCTTTTAGAGTTTATTTTAGTAAAATATCAAACAGTAGTGTCGATTCTAAACCCTCTCACCTTTTAAATATTTCCAGTTTAAATAACTTTTCTTTGCCCCATTAACTTTTGAACGTTCAAGCTAAGAGCCACAAACTTTTGATTATTGTGTTTTGTTCCATGTGCAGCGACAGAGACTGTTCGTGTGCAGCTGAGTACAAATATGAACAGATATCGTCTTACCACTCAGAGGCTCCGCTGCTGCAGCGACAGGACGACACTGAGCTCCGTGAAACAGACGGAGCGTCAGCTGCTCGTCGACGACACTCGAGGGGTCAGAACGCGGACTCACGCTCACCTACAGGAAGTGAACAGGAGCCGTGATTCCTCCTCACCACAGAGACAATCATCTGCAGAGAGATTCGTTTACGTATGTTCTGCATCTGAACGTGACTGAGTTCTTCATTCTGGTGCTGAGATCTTTATCTTATATATATATTTATATATATATATATATATATATATATATATATATATTTATATATATTCATTAACACAAGATAAAATAAAAATTTGACAAGAGAAATCAATGTCCCCAGATATGAAATAAATACAAGCAGCCTGGAGTGATCTTAAGATGTTTACGATTCAGATTTGTGAACTCGTCTATAACTGATGTTTCTGTTGAAGTGTTCTCATTGTTTTTCATCATCTCCGTGTTTTTCTGCATCAAATAAATTCAATCAATTGATTAAAATTCTGAAAATAGACATCGGACAAACCCCGCCTCCAAAGAATCATGAGTAAATGCAATTAGAATTATTTTTTAAAGTTACATGGATAATTCTTCTTTTTTTTTTTTTCCAGCCCAGAATCAAAGAGTTTTCGGCGTCTTGAACAAACGGGCTCGTTCGGTGTGGATGCAGGAGCCAGTGTCTCCTTCACCTCATGGGCAGAACGTTCATGTTTGTATGAACTTCAGAGTTTCTTCATCACAAAGTGTCTCAGTGGTCAAACCTTTAAACCTTCAACACAAAACACAACAGTTCCAGGATGGTGCGCCGGCTGTGGAGACCGTGGTGCAGGTACGGTAACTACGTTCAGCTACAACAGTAAAAACTGCTGAACCTGATCCAGAACACATTACTGTTGGAAGACTTTCTCATATTTAAATGTTGTTATACGACACTCGCGTGGAAAATTCTTGCTGAAAACACATTTCATTAGTTTTCCTACACAACATTTTTCCAGCAGCTGAAGTTTGATTGACGTCTTCGTGTCTCTGTTCTCGGTTTAGATGAAGACAAAAGCGCTCATCTTGGTTTAATTGTGACCATGTGACAGATGAGGTGATAGACTGCACCTCCATCTTTCCTGCACCAGAGCAGCACGGTGCCAGACCCTGATGGCAGCCGATCTGTTTGTAGTGAACAGATTTGGATGAAGTCACTTCGGTCAGGACCAGAAGTCTTAAAGGTTCGATGCCAGACCGAGACAAACTGTTCAGCAGACCTGCATCACGCTGTGACTCTCACTGACAAACTCAGTTTCATTTTGATCCCACGGTGGAGAATATGTGATCGTGTCCAGATGTTGTACAGAGGAGGTGACAAACTGCTCTGTGACCATCAGGACACCACCGGCTCGCTCTGGACGCCGTTCTCTAATGTGTCACAGTCCTGTTTGGTCTCTGGTGGTTCACTCATTGTTTTGGACTCTCCCTGGACGTCACCTCCTCTCTCCTCCTTCACACTCTCCTCCTCTGTCTGTTTAGAGTCTTCGGGTGATTGCACTGCTCCTTCCTGCTTCGCCACTAAACCATTTCCCTCCTTCCCGTTTCTCTGCATCTCCGCACAGCTTCTCCTCGTCTTCTTCTCCTCCTCCTCCTCTTCCTCCTCTTTCTGCCTCTCCAGCTCCTCCTCGGTAGCCTGGAGATGCAGCTGCTGCATCAGCTCCTCCAGCTTGTGGGCTTTACGCAGCTCGTTCTGCTGGATGATGGCACAGAGGTGCTCCGTCATCTGCTCCTTCACCTCCGTCTTCTTGTGCAGGTCCAGCTTGGCCGTCACGTACTCGGCCTCTGCCTTCTCGTAGCGTTTCCTGTCACAAACGTGAGGAAATAAAAACATCTTGTCACATTATATTTTATTATATTTGATTTGTGCATTAATCTCACTTTTACTTTCATTGAGTAACAGAGTGTTTCATTTGATTTAGAGCAGTGACTCTCAACAATTTATAAATTCAAGTAAAATGACTTATTTTAAAGTGGGAAGTGTTTCTACATGACTGAAGCATTGAGGAGATCAGTGATAGATCAGGTCAGAGAAAAACATTCATCTTAACAACTTTAATGATCAATAAATAGTTTCATGATTAATGAAGTGAAAAATGGGTCAAAATGTTCTTTGAAGATTTTTCTGATTTGCTTTATTCTTTATCATTTTTTATTTGAACAAATTCATCAATATTTTCTGAACCATTCGTTTAAAATAAAGTTGACAGAGGCAGCGACTGTTTCCAACGTTAATGATTGTTGCTGACTGAGTGAAGTGTGTGTGTGTGTGTGTGTGTGTGTGTGTGTGTGTGTGTGTAGCTCCACATGTTGGCAGTAAAAGTCTGAACAGAATCATGTTTATCGACGTTTGATCAAAAAAAAACTTTGGCTTCTTTTCTTAAATAAAAGAGAAACGTATTTACATTACTCAAAAATTTAAATATGATGTATTGGCACTCGGTTTGAATACTTTCGGTCCCGGCCGTGGTGAGGACAGAGTGGACTCCTCCCACAGCGTCGGAACACAGAAACATTGTTTTAATTGTGAGGAACAGAACACAGAACAACTTGCGCTGCTTGGAAACGCTGCGGTAACAAACCACATAACGTCAATCACTTTCAAAAGATGAATTTTCCCGTCAGGGTCTCATGGTCAAACCTCAGTCACTGATTAAATCAACACAACCATAACAGAGTCCAGTGTAATGAGCGTGTGAAGGTCAGGTCCACCTCCCGTTACACAAACATCTGTAACGATGAGTGTGCATGACGACACAACAGGCTGCACAAGGTCAACTGCAGATTTACTGGATTTCTGTGAGCAGACGTGCTTCATTATAAAACTCTTAACAGTCTTTATAAACACCACTTTTATTTTATATCTGACACGTTATTCAGGATTTTATTGTTGTATTCATGAATCTCTGGGAGCTGGAGCGGAGGAGCAGAAGGACTGACGTGCATCACCAGAGTGATGTTACTGGAAAGCAGCTGCAGGGGGCAGTGTTCTCAGAGTTTCAAATGGGCGTTCACAGTAAGCGGAGTGTGAATTACCTGAACACAGAGTAAAAGCTCCTCTGGGAGAACACAGGAGGAAGACTGGTGCTTTTGTTGATTGTTTCGTTGACACACACGTTTCCCTGACGACAACTCGTCACAGCAGAAGACAAACCTCACTGACAATGGTCTCACACGTTTACATATTCTGATATTAACTAGGTTAAGATAATATTCTGATCAGATGTATGTTCTGACCTCAGTAAAAAAATTAAACATCCAAAATTAAGATTATGTAGACATGTATTCGTCTTAGTCACAGTTTAACATTAAACTCTGCCCTGTGACATACAAACAGGAATATTCAATTAGCAACTCATGTAAACAGAATAATCACGGTGACGTCTCATTCAGAATGAAAGTCAGATTATTGGCGTCGATGTAAACGTCGCCAGTGTTTGGTGGAATCAGCGAAAAGGAATGAAGTGTTTTTATTCCTGCTGTTAATGCGCCAAAATGTCTGCTGTGTGCCAGGCCGGCCGTCCAAGATGTCTCCGTGTCACAGCGACACTTAAATCAAACGGAGACGTCGCTACTGTTACCAATAACAGCTGTGACAAGTCAACATGTCTGCTGAGGGAAAGGTCGGTCAGATGTGCTCGGGCTCGCAGCCAGAGAAGCAGGTGTTCGGGATTTGTGCGACTGGAAGTTACTGACTCAGCGTTTACGATGTTTCCTCAGAAAAAGGTTTATTTTTTCCACATCATCGTGAATATCTGTCCATTTTGAAATGTTTCTGCTGTGTTGTACCTGGCGGCGGTGTAGCTCCAGCTGGCCTGTTCTATCTTTTCTCTCAGGATGCCGATATCATTGGACACCATGTCGTCAAGGGCCTGGAGCTCCTTCTGGATCCTCTTCAGCTTCACAGCTTCTGCCTGAGTCTGTTTGGACCTGTGGACAAACACACACGTTTCATTTCTTTGCCTGAGTCCATTTTCCTTCCCCACAGTTTTGACCATCTTATCGTGTTGCACATGATCGTGAGACATCTGCACTTACTTCTCAGCTATAGTTTTTGCCAGCAGAGCTTTCTTGCGTTTATTCCCCTCTTCCATGACTTTTTGTTCTTGCTGCAGCTGCTCCAGACGCGACTTCTCTCGTCTGATCAGACACAAAGAAAAACTTATTCAGAGAGATGAAAAAATATCTTTACACAGGAAAAGTTTAACATGCAGCTAGAATCTATGGTGAAAGATGTTTATGTGGATACAGACTCAACCACCAGGACCGTGTGAGAACAGAACTTTGTGAGAACAGAACTTTGTGAGAACAGAACTACATGAGAACAGAACTGTGTGAGAACAGAACTTTATGAGAACAGAACTTTGTGAGAACAGAACTTTGTGAGAACAGAACTTTGTGAGAACAGAACCATACTAACAGTTCCACCTCTTGTTTCTCCAGCTCTTTCACAGCCGGGGTTTGCTCCTCTGCGGTCGGCTGATGGTTTTCAATCTGCTTCACCTCGCTGGACTTCGGCTGAGCTTCTTGTCTGACAGCCGGAGCTCCAGCCGGAGCTCCTGCTGGAGCCACGGCCGGTGGCTGTTCTTTCGGCGGCGGCTTGGTGAGTTGCTGCTCCGGGGGAAGGCCGGAGCTCCCGGCTCCTGTGGCTTTCTGAGCGGCGAGCTGAAGGGCTCTCTCCCGCAGTAACTGCTGCCGGGTCCGGTTGGCTGGAGCCGGCTTCCGCCCGCGGGCTGCCCCTGCGGACCCGGCCGAGTCTGGAAACACACGCGGTCCAGTTAACATGCATAGATTAAACACAGGACACGTGTTTGATTACAGCCGGGGTCAGATGCGGAAATGCCCGACAACATTAGCAACAAGTGTCGTTACCGTTCAGCTGCATCCTCCGCAGCTCCTCGTCAGAAAAACCGGCCCAGCCGCTCATTTCACTTCTTTACACCGAGAACAGCCAGAGCAGGGCGGCAGCGGTCCTCCACTCGGGACGGTCCCGACTACTCGCCGGGGAAAGTCGTCATTCTAACGCTTCCATTATCCAAACAAGCTCCAGGACGCTCGGAGCTGCGCCGCCATCTTTGTTTATTCCTGCCACGTCGAGGACCCCAGAGGACCCGTGAAGTGAAGCCGCAGATTTCGCCTGAATATAAAAAAATACTGAGATTTCAACATTTAATGAGAAAAAAAATCCTTCTCGTTCTGTTTCAGATATTTTTACTGCTGAAGTTTTTATGAACATGTTCAAATAAACTTTACAGTTTACACAGTTTGTTCGATACTTTTACGGTTAGGCACAAGTTTGAGTGAACAAAGTTTTAGGTTCATGGAGTTTTATTATTTAAATTCTGGGTCTATGTATTTAACCAGAATTAAATCCGATAAAGAGTCTAAAGATTAGATGATTAAAATAATAAGTTAGACCGTTAATCAGACTTCTCTCGTTACCCAGAAAGCCGTAAACTTTGTTATTCCCGTCATGTCGTGTTCTTTTCTGAATATCTCCGGCAGCGGACGTATCCCAGTGAGACAGTGATGGAGGTGAAGCTGAGGACTGAGGACAGGAGACAGGACTGAAGCTACCTCAGGTCAAACAGAGTCTGTGTGGTTTGTTTTTATGGTTTCACTGTCAGAACATCACACGCTGCCTCCCTCAGGTCTGTTGCTCGTCATGAACGTTTTTCAGTTGTACAACTTAGCCCCGACTCCTTGTTTTTGTCAGTAATTGGTCTGAGTGCACCGTGACACAGAGCGAGTCTTTTTAACCTTGGCAGAGCTGCGGAGCCCGAGCGATGCAAAAACAATGACCTCTGCTTGGCAACTAATAAAAACTGGCCTCCACATCTTTTTTGCATCTGGGGGCCAATTATGTGCGAGTTAAAAGGCGAAACACCTCAGGAGGGCATAAATCGCCGGCAGAGTGGAGACAGGGCCAGGCATGGAGGCCAGATGGCAGCGAGAGAACCACTTCGGGTTCAGCGTGTTGTGCGGCGGCCGGCCGAGGATGGGACGGCCTTGCATCCCTGATTAGTGGGAGCCAGAGGGGAGCACATGGCTCATTAGTGAGATGACCCGCCGAGCCACTTCAGGGTTAGAGGTGGGGAAGTGAATCAATGAGCGGTACAGATACGAGAGAAGGGGGTGACGACTGCGCTCAGTTCAGAAGTTCAACATGTCAGATCTGCTGTCCACGTGTGTCGAGGAGCTTTTTCCAAGAGCTGGAGAAAGTTCTTCTTCTCAGTTACACAGCAAGTGGACGTCAATCTGAATTCAGTTTACATGGGACTAATTAAAACAGACTTCCTGTGTGGGACGGTTAATTGACTAAAACTTTACACATAAACTCGGCTACTGGTACAGAACTTAATTACTCAATGTGTCAAATCAATCAAACTGTCTGACACAAATAATAGATCACACTGATGTTTTTCTATATCCAATACAATTTATTAAATTCATTTATATTTGTATTTTATGCAAATTATCTTTCAGAGAATGATAATAATTATTTTGGAAATCCAATGTTCCAAAGTCCTGCGAGAGTCAGAACTTTGAGGCTTAGATAAAGACACGAAACATAAAGATGTGAGATGAACAAGCATGATAGTAAATGTGTGATTCTTCAGTCAAATAAAGCTCCAGAGCTGCGTTTCTTTTAATCACAGAGCTTCAAACTGTCTTGTTCACGGTGCAAACACAAACAGTGAGTGGAGGTTTATGATGAAACTCCAGAGAAACATTCAGCAGATTAAGTCACTTCACATGTTCCAAAATAAAAGAACCCAATCAGCAACTATTCAATCAACCTATACCTGTTACACATTTCTCATATATTATATTAATATATCATATTATTATTTAACAATATATTATGTTTTATAATGTCACAATGTCTGATGCACAGATCAAACGTTGCTAAAATCCCAAATAATGAGGTAAATGTACGTAAAAGTAAAATCTCTGTGAGAAAAAAGCTCAGACATCACATTGATCCGTCTTTTGAAAATTGGAATAATTAAAACCTGCAGCATTTACAAAAACCTAAAGCTGTGTCTCAACATCAGAAGAATTTTTTTTTAAATCTTAGTACTCAAAGAGCAGCTAATGATACACGTTAAAGAACGTTTTTCGTCCGTGGCTTTATTGCTAGGCTACTTGTTTGGTGAACTTAAATTAATTTTGTATTATTGTCAATTGACCGTTGACAGGAAGTGTCCACATACTTCTGGCCTCCTTCAGATGCCGGTGCACATCCCCTCTGCCCTCCCAGAAATAAAGACACTGAGCCCGTGGCCCGCAATCAAACAGGAAGTGCTGTGAAAAATAAACAGCCAATCGCAGGAGACGTGCATCCGAGCGCTGCGGCCTGAGAGAAATTGAGGATGATTAGGGGTCAGGCCCTTCGCCGTGGCTCTGAGCCTAATTGCTGCTTAAATAAACGTGTATGCAGAGTCCACGCTGACCCGTCGGCCTCGTTCCCTTGTTCTGGCCACGGCGTCTCCTCGCCCCCTTGGCTGCTGTTCTGAATTTGTTCTTTAATTTCCATCCCTGACCTCTCGTCCTGCCATCTGCAGCCAGTTTGCGGCGCTAACCAGCCGTCCTGACATCATGCTCGCTGTTTCCCTTTATCTCTTCACCCTTTCTCTGTGTACGGGTTTGTTTTTTCTTCGTCCTCTCGGTTGTTCTGTTTTTCTTCTTGTCATCATTCATCAGGATTCATCATCATCTTCTGTTTGTCTGATTGTCAGCAAGATTGCACCAAAACTACTGAACTGATTTTATTGAAACTTGGTGGAAGGGACGTGGGCCAAGGATGAAACCATTAACTTTTGGAGCAGATCCGAATAAACTGGCGGATCCAGGAGTTTTTATTTCCTTGCACATACAGAGATGGGGCGTCGGCCTTGGAGGAGGATCTACTCTCAGAGTGTCCTCTAAGTTTTCATGTGTTTCAGCGTTTCAACACATCAAACCTTAAACTACCGACCTCACAATAACAAGCTCCTCTAGAATCGATCCTCAGTCCGTGTCCCGACAACCTCCAGCCAAGAACCTCTTAATTTTCTTGGAGAGCGTCCCTGGACCATCTGAACTGAGGTCTGTGCTCCAGACTCAGAGGGGTTCCATCTGTAAGGAGAAGAAATGGAACCAAACAAAGCCTCCTTGTGTCACCTGCCTCCCAGCTCTGTTTCACCTGGCAGCATGTGCAGGCCCAGCGCTCAGACTTCCAGGCCCCTCAGCCTGATGTTTCAGAAATTGTAAGTGAAAGTCAGCAGTGCAGTCGAGCTGTCAGTTGTGTGGAGGTAAAAACAGATATGACAGACCCTCAGCCTGAGAGAGAGACTGGAACAAAAGGACCCGATGTCAGAGCTGGATGTGGAAATAAGGGAGCGTATCAGAGGCGGCCTGAGGCATCCAGACCCCTCGTCCATCACCAGCCCCAACAGACTGAAAGTATGAATCTCATCGGCTCCTCTAAAAGTCAAACTCTGACATTTTTGGCAAATATCCTTGTTTCAGTTTAATCTCTGACCTCCGTCTTAGTTTCGCATCGTTAAAGACAAACTCAGTAAACTGGTAGAAACAGATCGATTTAAAATGTTTCACCAACTCCCAGTTGAGTCACACACAAACACAGTAACAATCTTTGGGCTGGAAATTGAAATGTAAAGTTGGTTGTTTGTTCCAATGCTTGTGAGAGGCTTTGCTAACTATGTTTACATTCTTCATGTCAAACCGACTCTTGTTTTAGTAAAAACATGACGACTCGTCTCTGAGGAGCAGCAATGATTTTATTCTGGAGTCAGTAAAAGCTGGAGGTCGGGGCTAGTGTTTGGTTCAACAACGTTTCTGACTCTGACACGTTCTGACGCAACAGAATTTACAGATTAAAATCCTTTGGGTTTTGTTGGTCGGTGTATTCTTGACGTAGTTTTGCGACTCAGCGCTCACAGTGAGGTTCTCTGTGCTGCCCAGTCTCTACTGCCTCATTTATTAAAAGGTCTGTCAGATGATCAGATTACAATCAGATAGAGATCGACCACATGACAGTTCAGGTGTAAATCACAGACTGTAAATTCAGACGTGTCTCCATTTCCTCCCAGTGCCCAGAAATGAACTATCCTGGATATGAACGTCGCCATGTTGCACATTTAGAGTCAGAGTCTGCGTAGAGTCAGTCTCATGACGTCTCATGTCTACTTTGAGTTTTTTAGTCCATGTCCCATCTGCTAACATGGAGACAGTCTGTTGTTCAAACCAGTGAGGTAGCAGCAGCTAGCAGCCGTCTCCTCGGCCGTCACGTTATTCAAGACGTGTCTGTTCGTCCAGACTTAAACACAACCCCTGGGTTTTCAAACTAAAAGACCAGCAGCGCTAAAAAATGTTTCCTTGAAAACTACGGAGTGGAATGGATGCCAGGTGTAACCATAGCAACGTGTGTGAAAAGAAAAACGGTTGATTTCCCAGATCGTTTTTAATTCTCATGCATGTACACATGTGATGTGCGGTTTATTAAGTTCCTGCATTGAGCCCAAAAAAGGTTCGTTCCATCGGTGAGATTTCTCATGAAGTGAGATGACGGCGAGCTGGAGACACTCGCTGACACAGGCTGGTCATTGGCTGAGCCGGGAGTGTTTTGACTTTGCGTTGACCCTGGCTGAACCCGACTAAACACAGTCAGAACGTTTGGGACTTTTTAAACAGGCAATCACATGTGATGACAACTGATTCATCGGGCCTCGAGCGCTGCCCAGAAATCCCCATAAAAAGACCTCGATCGAAGTCTGGTCGAAGCTCATTAGGGAGGGAAAATGTGGTCGTGTACATCAGAGCTCAAATAAAGATGCAGCTGTCTCCAACGTGGCCTCCAACAATTTGGCCGCTGCATCAGATTCTTAATCAAATTATTTTTAGCTATGGCACATTTAATCCGCTGTTGTTTTATTCATTAGCCATTCCACAAATTTATTGTGGCTCGGGCGGCCTCGCTGTCTCTCATCTCAGCCATTTCCCAGAGTGTAACGCACACACATCTGGTTCCCATCATGCAGAGGGAGCGCTGGAGAATGCATATTAGCCGTCTCTGGCAAAGGTACACTGAGAACAGCGGTGCCCCATCTCCCCTGGAGTTTCTATTAGTCTTGTGCTGAGTCGCTGCCACGCCCTTATTACCTGATTTCATTACAGGGCAAACAGACGAACAGAAGTTATGATTTTGTTTCCTTGTGGTCGTGGGGGCACCGAGCTCCTGCTGAGAACGGAGAATGCAGATTTATGGCAGAGGATTGTTGAAGCCGCGCTGCAGTGAGTTAATTACATTAAATCCAAGTGTGTGTCGTGTTTGAGGCTACACAAAGCAGTAATGACTCATTGTTCCAAACAAAATAACATGTAATAATTACACTAATTTATGTCCTGCTCTCGTCAGGCTGTTTTATGTTCTTCATAAACAATTACATAAAACTGATTTGATTATTTTCAAAATAAAGTTTTATGAGCGTCATTGGGTCTGAGATTAAAAAACAATACAAATGTGGATTCGTTCATTTTAAGAGACGCAGAAATGATTCCTGTAAACAAGATTTTATTTAAAGTGGCAGCCAGCCGATAGAAAACTCTCTGATGCTGTTTAGTCTGTTGTGATTTTTGAATGAATGATTCAGAAAAATGGTGAATTGGATCCAAAGAATGAAACTCCAACACCACCGTGACCAAAACCACAGCCACCATCACACACATTATTCATCCTCTAAACACTCGCCCCGAAATCTGTGGAGAGCTGAGGAATGGACAAAATATCCTCACCTTCACAAAATGTTCTTCCAAACAAGAAATGATGAAGACATTTAAATTCACAAGATCCAAATTTTCATAAATATCAGCCGAATAAAACATGATAGTTTTTTACAAATCAAGACCCACGAATTATTCTCTGAGAAATCAACTAAAATGTTGAGAAACCGAAATCGATGTTTAATAAAAAAAACAAATCCTGCATCTGCCCCCTGATCCTGATCAGCACCAAAATGTAAAGAGTTCTTCTCTGACTCACGTTCAACGTAAAACACGTTCCCACCACACTGCAAATTATTTGGTTCTTACCAAGAAAAAAAAACTTAGATTTAGAAGTGTTAGATAATTTGTCTTGTTTTAAGAGTTAATTTCTTATTTTAAGTGTTCAACTTTACACTACAATCTTATATCAAGCAAACCTTGTCTTTTTTGTCTCAAATAGGCAGGGAATCTTAAAATGAGGTAAATAACTGTTAACATAAGATAAATTACATCTTTTACCCAAAGTCTCCTCAAATAAATCTTGTTTTAAGATTCAGTAACAAACTCAACTTGCTTGATTCAAGAGTCACACAAAAAGCATCTGAAAAACAGAGTTTATTTCTCTGACTTCAAGCTGATGATGTTCACAAAACTGGCAAAGCAAACAGAAAACAGGCAAACTGGGTTCACCCAACACAATACATGATGTGTATGGTATGATACACCCATACATACAGTACTTATTGTTCCTCCAGATTATTGTCTGTGGGCAATAATGTCACAAAGACTGTATTTTATTGGAACAAAGGTATTGTCTTTGAAACTAACTGGAAAATAGGAAATGCAGTCAATTAGTTCTTTTACAAATTCTGTAGCCTGGGCAACATTGGGAACTGCCACCTCATATGCCAGCAACTCTGGATTCAGATTCAGTGTTTCATAACGTTGGTACTCAAAAGCAACTAAAGAGGAATCTATCACAAAGATATCTTTAATCAGTCCGAACACTGGGAAAGCACCATCTACATCTACAATAATCATAGATTTCCCACTTATGTACTTATTTCCATTGAGGATGTACCATTTCACAGAGACAACAGATTGCATGACCTCTATGCCTAAAAAATCTTTGACTTTTCTTTTAACATAATCAACATTTTTGACAGCTGAGACAGGCCCTGATTCTCTTTCACTAGCAAAAATTGGATGCTCAGTGCCTATTTCATTTTGACAACATTCAAGGAACTGATTATGGTTTGCAAGCGATTTACATACATTTTTGAAATTTAACTTGGAAGCCCACTGCTTAAAATAGCTATGCTTAGCTTCAAATCGCATACTTCTTACTAAAGGACCAAAAGATATGATTTGGCTAGGTAGATGGAGCATGTAATGCTGCTTGGGAATGACATTGGATTCAGAAAAAAGTTCTTTGAACTGATGCAGATGTTGCTCAATCATGTGCCTGAGCCGCAATACAGTTTCTAATGAAATAACAGGAGCAAGGATAATTTGAACAATCTGAATTAATTTGAGAATAAATTTGACATACTCACTGTCCATATCATTCAAAATGAAAGGTAGTATTTTCAAAAGTATTAACATTTGTCCACATGACTGTTTTATTTTATTGTCATTAGCAGCTAAAGTGCTGACACTAATAGGACATGGCTTATCTCGTATATCTAGAGGTGAGTAAGGAAAATTTATAATAGCTGAGTTAATCTCATCTAATTCTATCTGTCCTGACAGAATCAGGTTTTTTAACACAAGCTTTATTTCCATTGGGGCAACACCTTCAAAAATTACATGCATTATATCCTGTGGAGTTTGTTTGATCAGGTCAAATGCTGGAAAATCAACTAGCCTGCTTCTTCTGTTAATCCCGTAAGTGGTTTTGAGGGATGCTTTCAATGTTTCTGTGCTTGCTTTGTCTATTTCAAGACATTGCCTGATGTGCTTTTCCAAAGTTCTTTCAGCAAACTTATTCTCCTCAAAAATACTTTGCATAGCATCAAAGGAGCATTCACAATGTCTACATTTGCTATAAGCAAAACCAACACCTTGTTTAAACCCAGCAAGGTCATGTTGGGCAAGTGTATCTCCACATAAGGCTATCACCGCACCAAACAACTCAATTTCACCATTTGGGGTTTCAATCCTAACACCATTGTAAAGAAGTGTCAGATCTTTTAGGATTCTTTTTAGTATAACATCAACACCGCATTGAGAAATATAATTTCCCTTGGCAATAGCAAGGAGTCTTATAGCAGCCAACTTGGACCTAAATTTTGGATCAATATTCCCTAAAGTGTAATAAAACATCAATAATTTATTTGCAGAGGCATGGGGGCCTAAAGGGTTACATATTTCAATTTCATCGGTGTACAATAGTATTTGCAATGCATTTGGCCTTTGAGAATATAAGGGGTGGGATGTAAAAAGGGCTCCATCAGTAAAATCATACAAGAATCCCTCTCTACTTCTTTGTGGTACAGTGGTCAACATTGTGAAGATTCTAGAATTGGTCAGTAACTGCTTGAGACTTTGAATGAGTGGCACATAGTAAAAACTTTTGTTTCTTAAGGCCATGACCCTTGAAGGACCACGCTTTACCCAACAAATCTTCTGGGACATCACAACTTCCTCTGGGTTGACTGGATTGAATAGTTCCCGGATAGTTTTATTCTGTCCATATGCTGTGGTTGAGAAAGGATCCGTGAATGTATCAAAAGTAGCCAAAGCCTCATCTTGGAGCTGAGCAGTTGTCTCTGGATTCTCTTCAAACACCCTTCTGATTCTCTCCCTTAGTGTGTCAAGGAGAGCAGCTTGGTACTGTTGCACCCCCGAGATGACGCTGTTGACAGTTCTCTGTGAAAATATATTTAAAAAAAAAAAAATATATATATATATATACATATATATTCCCCTCATATAATTATTGCTAACAGGCCCATAGTTAACATTGAAATATAGAAAGGAATTATTACAGTAATTATATTTTTTTATAAACATTGTATCAAGGAATTATTATACGATATCAATAGTACCATTAAAGCATTTGTCCATCAAGACAAATTTACCTGTGACAAGTGGCACTGTTCCCGGACACTGATGGCGAATGCCGCTGCAGATCTAGCAATATCAGGTCTGGCTCTGGATGTCACAGCAACAGCCTGCTCCTTCAGAAAGTGATAAAAGTAAGAGTAGATAGACACAATCAGGGTTGATGTGAATTGTTGTTGTTTTTTTGTTTTTCTTACAGTGAAGTGTTTTTTTTTTTTTTTTCAAGATTATAAATTAGACTACAACAAACAATGAGTGTGTAAAATTGACTCAGACAGCAGTGTTATTATTCAGCAAGTAAGTACCCAGCTCTAATTACCGAGGTAACCTTAACTTTACTGGGTACTACTTTGTTTACAACTAAAAACTAAATGAACTAAAGCACGTAAATAATACAGTCTATGAGAAAATGTTTCCAATTATTGCCCTCTGTATAACGTTACAGTAGTTGAAAACATTTTGTCCCATTTCTCCTTATGGAGAAAAGCGTGCCATAATACGGACTAATTGATGAGGAACAGGACGCACGAGAGGGGAAAAAATTATTTTAATCCCACATTTGCCTCACTGGTCTTGGACCTGAGCAGCTCTATCGTCTCTTCCCAAGGTAAGTGTGAAGTTCGTTCAATTATGTGCGTTTCACGTGAATAACGTCGTGTTACGGAGGTAACTTAGCATTCACTGAAGACAATTACTGTATATGAAAGAGAAAGTGTGTCATATAGACTGTAAAAAGAAGGTCATATAGCCTACTCCTGATTAATGCGTGCATTCCCGGTATGGATTCAAGGAAGCCAGGCTTTGAATACACCATTGTATGTGGGAAATAAAATAAAATAAAACAAAACACTTTACACAAGTCAGCATCACACAGAGAGCAAATTAATTGGCGAGATAGGCCCTCAGAGGTCAAAACGAATGGAACTGTGGAGACTTACGGATTCAAGGCGGCCGACAGCGTCAGGCTGCTGTGACGGTTCAGGTAGAGAGGCACCAGGTGGGACAGCCACAGTGCTGTCCGCTGCAGGGGTGCTACAGCTGGCAAAAACGGACACACCAAATGTTTCCTGTCCCAGAGAGCGAGAAGAAGGCGTCGTACTCCATCCACTTGGTGGGCTTCCAGTCCGAAAATACTGAAGGTGCGTCCGTTTAATGTGGCGAAAGAAGGAGTTGAAAACTCTAAAGTCCTGTTCACATCCATCAATACCACAGTAAACCCAAAAATCCGGGCTGCGACTGTGGCTTGCATTAATGTGGCTTAGTAGGACTTTAAGACTTAGAGCAACAAAGACGAAACAAATCATACACCTCCACGCTGCCATGATGCCGAACCGTCTGTAGTGATGCACCGTTGGCGCCAGGTTTGCGCGGCGATATTGTTGTCGCTGGCTGATGACCCTGAGGTGGATGGGGGAGGGGGCACTCATGCTATCATTTGTATTTATTATTTGAACACAAAATTTCTCCGAGTATATGTTATTTCATTAATTTTAAGATGGTAAATGTTTTGTTTTAAAAATCTTTTATTAACAAGCTAATGTTTACATCCTCAGTTCATGTCGGCTCATGTCCTCCAACTGTCCCACCTCAATGACGTCAGGATTTACGTTACGTCCAAGTGATTTCCCCGCTTGAGTAACGGAAGGAGGCACGTTACATTCGTGAAGGAACAGCGGCTCAAGGTCAGTAAACTTAATTGAACTTTTAATATTAGTCGCGAAAATCATATTTTAGAGCAGATTGTTGCTGTGACGGTTACCGTTTCAATTGTTTTTCACCGGGGTACTTGCTTAGCAAGCTAGGTGGTGTTAGCTCATGTGCACTTTTGCATGCTAACTAACGAGCTCTGTTTGGCTGTGTTTTTGCTAGGTAGCCTATCACCTGTTAGGCCTAATTCGTCGGGGAGCCGATGAATCCAGAATGGATATTTTTGACAATGCCACTGTATCGGTCTTGGAGGGTAAGTCACAAATAAAGTTTATATTTGATGTATAGGTGCTTTTGGCATATAGTTTGTAGGAATAATAATAAAAGCTGATAGCTAAAGAAAACCAAATTAGTAAATTTGCTATTCATTATCTGATTTTTTGAGTAATAGCCACAGTTGCAGCTCAAATGTGCTGATTAATAATTTAAATGAATTAATTAAATTAGTTAATGTAAATAAAAAAAAAAATATGACCAACACTGAACTTATGGCATAAAGGTAGCCCAATGTTTAAAGTCCAGACTTTAACATTTTTACCCTTGATTTTATTTGGGGCTGGCATCTTTGTGAGATAGGCTTATGATTATTTTCGCTGACTTTAAGGAGGCTTCATAGCACAGACAACTAGTTAAACAGTTTACAAATGTGTTGGAGCTCAGAGGGAGAGATAAATGGCACCTCTTTATGTTGCTTGGTACTGTAGCTTGGCATTGCTTCATCTTAAGATATTTATTTGTCATATTACAGCTGCTGGTGTTGATGAGGAGGCTTTGAAAGGCCTTAGCCGGGATGACCTGAAGGATCTTTTTCCTGGTCCTGGAAATTTTCTCAGAAGAAAGAAACTTTGGGAGTTCATCAATCAAAATGTAAACACAAATTGGAGTAAATAACAGTTATTAAAATTAAATTGTACCATATTTTAATGGTCCTAATGCATTTTGTTTTCATCCTACATAATCCTAATAGTGTGAAAATACCACAGACCAAGATGCCAGCACTTGCAGTGGAAGCGGGATTATGCCCTCAACTAGCTCCATGCCACCATGCCAGCCGCAAGCCTCCACCCCCATATCTGCTGAGAAAACAATGAAAATGCCAGACCCTCCAGAGTATGTGGTGTACACAGATTCAGAGTTAGACATGGTGCGTAGTCAGTACTTTGCATTGCTCTGCAATGGAAAGGAAAAGAACTACAAGATGTCAAAGGAGCTATGTTGCAGACTTGTAAGGAACACAATCACTAGCATGGTTGCAATCCTGCGTGCTAGTCCCATGGGTAAACAAGCAAGATACCCCTCCAAACTGGAAATGAGAGCCATGTCACAGAAGATTGTCGACTATTATCCTATGTTACGTGATGCTGACACAAATATGCCATATGTAAGTAATATTTTTCATTTTTCTCAACCAAAACTGTGGACAGGTCAGCAACAAGACAAACAATTTATCTCACATTCTTTCACCACAGCTGACCATCTACACCAAAATGTACAAGCGACTCCAGAATATGAGAACTCCAAGGAAGAGGCAGGGCTCCGTACCACAAAGAGGAGCGGCCAAGACAGCTCTCTTCAGCGCAGACAACCAGGACATGGAGACAGATTGGACAGACACAAGCTACTCGAGTGATAATACCATACTTCTTGAGAGCAATGATGACATCAGCGGGGACAGCTCTGCAGGTATGCAAATTGTGGGAAAAAAATGAAAGGGTGGCTGTCATACAAATTTGTTTATGACTAAAAGTGTTTAATCATGTAATGAAACTATAGTTGTCCACATTTGTTGAACCAGAGTTCATGGCTAGACATGCACTGTGTTTATATATGCCTATTTTGCCCTGTCATATAATTGTATTGAGAATTTTTTCATTATTTCTAAAAAAAAAAAGAAGCATCCCCACTACCACTCCCCTCTGTGCGAAAGAAGCCAAAGAGTGGCACCAAAACATCACTGCTGCCATCCGAGTCAGCCTCATGCTCCGCACCCACGACTGTGATTGCTTCACCAACCACGTCTGCGTCACCAGCCACGTCTGCATCACCAACCACGCCTGCAAAGGATGTTTTTGGTAAGCCCACCTCAGCACACCTCTCAGCCTGTCATCCATGAAATTGGATTAAAGTTTCCCAAAAAATAGTGCATTGTATTTTAACCACGCTTTATTTCCCCTGTGTTGTTGTTAAAGTGTTAACATTCAAATGTCTTGGCTTGGTTTTTTGTCATTTCAGTGGGCCAGGACAGTCTGAAGATGCAGGCTAGGCACTACAGAACATTGAGCAACATGTACAATAAGCCCAATGCAAAACCCAATCAAAATGATGTTGCTCAAATTTTGGACCTTGAGTTTGAGGCCAGACGGGCTTTCATTGATGCAGATGTTACAAAGGAAGAGGACCGACCTGCAAAAATCTTTGAGGCATATCCATGCTTCAAAGATGTTCGAAATGTATGTTGGTTTGTTGTACTTGAGTTACTGTGTATCCATCTGTGTACTGAATTTCAATGCATTGTTAACTGTTGAACTGTGCACAATGCTGTTTTAGGCAATGGATGAGCTGCGGCGCATAGTAGGTGGCACCAACAGCAGATACATTGAGGAAGTAAAAGGAAGATGGGCAGAATTCTGTGCCAAGGTGCAGTTCTACGGTGTGTGGAAGAAAGTCCTGAAACCCCCTTTCCCTTTGAATGTCCGCAGTGGTAAGTTGCTGTTCCATACAATATGTATATGTATTGATATTTGTACAACATTCAGACCATTCCGTTCATTCTTATATTCTTTAGTGGATTTCACACTCGCCCTCTTCAATGCACTCCCATCCCTCTTCCCCTCACCAACTTCACCACCAAAGAAGCTTGGGAATAGCTGTGAGGCACTTCTTCATATCCTGAAGGTGAGAAATGTTTGTGTTGATTCCTTACTGTCCTCTTTGAAGTGCCTTTATTTTCTCACATTATTGTGCTTGTTCACATTTAGTAACAATACACCTAAGTTCACAGTTATAGATATGACCTAATTTATGTCAAAAGGGGAAAACAGAAGTGCCTCTAGTGTCCCTCAAATGGTGTTGACAGAAGGAAATAACAAAAAATGTTTTGCAAAACCTTTAATTATTTCATTATTTCATTCATTCATTCATTCATTCATTCACTGATGAAACATTAGCACCTTGCATCAGCTTGTATCAGGTATTAAAGCAGAAGTAAGTGGTCCGGTCGTTTTCGCTAATGCTGTGTTCCAGGCAGGCTTTTGAAATCGTAAATTACAGCTTCAAGTCACAACTTACGACTTTGTAGCGTTTCAGGCAACCCACTCGTGTTTTTCCGACCTGTTTTACCGGTGAAAGTCACTATAACGGCCACTCGTAACTTCCGACCGGTGAACTCGTACCAGATCGACCTGGTACCACATCACGGTCGGAAAAATACGAGTTTCCTTGAACGCACCATAACAGTCCTCGTCCCTACGTCGCCACATTCACGGCGTCCCTTGGCTGCACACACAGCCCTGCATGCCGTTCTCTCTCCTCATTGGATAAAAACTGTAGGATACGATAAATGTTTCTCCTCGGCTCAGAGCAGAGCAGAGGGACTGACAGACCCGTGTTTCAGTCCAAACACTCTATGTAAGTGATTGCTGTCGGAAGATATAACTATTTAAGACTTATATTAACACAAATATATCACTTACTTCTGCTTTAATCAATCCTAAATTCCTACATCAGTTTAACATGTTCCCCCCTACACTATTGTAAAGCAATTCATCTGATAATAATGAGTGTGAGTTTTTAAACGTGAATTTAAATTTAAGAGTGCTCAAGTCATTGGTTGCAACCTGATAGTTTCATTTTAAAAATGATCATACACTTTCAATACATTTTTATGTCTTCTCACTCTCTACGCATTGTTCTTTTTTTTCTGTTCCAGTCAGGCGAAGACCCCACCCTGTATCTGGAGAAGCGTCCTCTCTCCTCCCCAGTTTTGCTTTTTGATGGATCAACCACCATCGTGGCTGTTGGTAATGTACCTGTGACCACCCTTCCACAGGAAGATTTCTCAGAAGGGATGTTGGTGCTATTGGCATACTACTACACGTTGCATTTAACATACCCTAAATGTGTTGCAACGCTCCTCTCTGTTATTCAAACAGAGGTCATTGGTGACACAATCCACGATCAAGATGCCACTAGTGCATATAAGAAAGCAATGGCTGATTGGAAATCATTCATTGACAAGTAGCTGAATGTCAAGCAGTATTTTGTCATGTCAGTTGTCCTTGTTATTGTTACCCATGCCTTACAATGGTTTTGTGTATTCCACAAGTTTATTACAGTGTCACTTAATTATTTGCTTGAATTGTTACCTCATCGAGGCCTGCACTGTAAAATGTAACTAATGGTTTCAACTTAAAAATATGAGCGAAAGGGCTAAATTTCAAGTTAAGTGAAAGAAAAAAAGACGCTACGGTCGCGGCCGCACCCCTGTTTCAGTTGAGTTGTCTGAACTAGCAAATCTGTTTAATTTGAATTAAAAATGTAAGTTCTGTAAATCTTATATGTCATTTGATTTATTAATTGATTGAACTGCTTGGTTGTTATTTGAATTTGCAAATCTATCTTAGTTTAATTAATTTTCAAGATAAACCTGCTTGGATTAAGACAGAGCTTAGTCATTCTTCACTAATAGTATAGTATTTTTCTCTAAATTTAATATTTTTCTTAACTAATCTTCAGCTAAATTAGCTAAAAGAAGGAAAGATTTTGTTTGTAATTGCTTATATTTAGTATATTTCACTTATTTTGAGGCTGTAAAAAGTTACTTTTTTAAGTAATCTCATTTTAAAACCAGCATTTTATGCTTAAATTTAGTATGTTTCACTTATTTCTAGGCTGTAAAAAGTTACTTTTTAAGTAATCTAATCTTAAAAACGAGCATTTTATGCTTATATTTAGTATATTTCACTTGTTTTGAGGCTGTAAAAAGTTACTTTTTAAGTAATCTCATCTTAAAACCAGCATTTTATGCTTATATTTCACTTGTTTTGAGGCTGTAAAAGTTACTTTTTAAGTAATCTCATCTTAAAATCAGCATTTTATGCTTAAATTTAGTATATTTCACTTGTTTAGAGGCTGTAAAAAGTTACTTTTTAAGTAATCTCATCTTAAAACCAGCATGTTTGACTTATTTTAAGCCTTCCAAACACCTCTGTAGACATGCTTATTTCCAGATTTAACAATCTTAATTTAAGAAATCTTGTCAAGTGAAATTATCTTGCTGCATGGACAGATAATTTCACTTGTTTTGAGTACATTTTCCCTCAGATTTAGTGTTTTTATCTTGTTTTTAGACCCCCCTTTTTTGCAGTGCAGGTTTCGTGACGAGCTGTTTGCTAGTTTTTGTGTCATCCTGCCAACAAACAAAAAACTAACAGATGAAAACTCACTGATGAGAACAGAAACTGGCTTCACGGTTCAGATGTATTGTTCACACACTGTCCACTTGTTGTGTGCTACGCATTTTCCAGCAGTGTTGGACAACCACAGATTAATACACAGATTATCTTCACTTTTCAAACTCTATTAAAATAAATAAATTAAATAATTTTCTTAAGGAATAAAGGGACAAACTCCAGCAGAACAGAAACAGGAAAGGGTATCTGAGGAGACTATTGTTTCACACACACACACACACACACACACAGATCTAGATATCCTCCCACAAACACACAGCTAATCAGATCCAGGGAACAAGTCGCCAAGCTTCCCCCCCAGAAACCACCTCCATATTTTGTGGTCCTGATTCTAAACATCGAGATGCTTTTCGCTCCGGGTGACACATTCCTGAGCTGCATCATCAAACCACAGCGGACCAGCTGATACGGGCCGACTGGGAACGTGGTGGTCTGATACCATGAGAACCAGCTCGAGAGATCAGAGACGTTCACACAAATTCACACTGGTACACAAAGAAAAACACGGGACGAGGACATTCGAGCAGAACCATGGTTCAGTTTGATCCAGACCCAGAACACCTCCTCTGGTCTGAGGAACCGTTCACACCTGATGAAGAAACACCAGGCGCAGTCAGAACGTGACGGTGCAAAATGATTCTTCACAGAACCCGACAACTGTGGGATCATGCAAAACAAACCCACATGAGTTCTGGTGCAGCATCAGAAGCAAACACTGACACATGCATGGAGGGGATGAGACGCCACGGAGAGGCGACCAAATGAAACGCACCGTCCCCGTGAATAAAAGGACATGTTTTAGTTTTCAACGTGGAAGAGTTGAGTCTTCAACCTTTAACTCAGGACGTTAATTTGTAATGTTGAGTGATTCCGATGCTGTTCAGTTATTGTTTTAGAAGAAACAAAGTGAACCCTGATGCTGATCCTTCAGTGTGAACAGACTCTGTCTTCACACGCTGCAGCAGGGACAGACAACTGAGTCCTGCAGTTTATCTGAGTCCAGTTACAGTCTCGTAAATGTATCTGCTGTCGCCACCGCAGCTGTTTTTCTTAACGCCCGTCTAAACGTATTCACGAAACCAGGCGTTTTAATCGGCGGCTCGGCTCTTTCATCAGAGCGTGTGTTGGTGTTGATCACTTTTCAAAGAGCGTCTCCTTCTCTGGGCGACATGATTACCACATCACCACATCAGAGCCGCGGCGCTGTTACAACGCTCACATTTAAAGCAAACACCAGAGGCTGCTATGCAGAGGCTGGCAGGGCCCACACTGCTTTCACTCCTGCAGTCATCATCATCATCATCATCACCATCAGACACCTCGAAACGTTTCGCATCTTCACACCAGTGTCACAAACGCTTTTTTGACCCTGAGCAGCTCCCACTGAACTGAAGACACTGTCCACAAATGTTCTGGAGACGCTTTATTTGAGAGGACAAATAGCAACACGACTATCTCAGGATGAGGAAGAGGAGCCGTTTTTTAAAACCCCGACCATCTTGACCTGCTCTGACTCCGTCTCACGCGTCCACTCCTGAGGGTTTAGTCCGAACTGATGCAGTTTCATTTAAAGACGTCTTTTATATGCAAAAGTTTTATGTCATATTGTGAAACAGCAGCATCTGGTACAAACATGGTGTGTTTGTCTCGTCTCAGCAGGAGGGACATTTGTTCTGTCTCCTACGACCTCTGAGTGATCTCTAACTGAGGATTCAACCAACGCTCAGTACAGGTGTTGTCAATAACATCTATTGTGTCTGTGCTCAACATCACAGACGAAATCCAAACCGGCCACGTTTCCTTCGAGACGTTGTGAAACTCTCCTCGCACATAATTAGTTTGTTCTCATGTGAGTCTCTTGATAGAATAAAGTTCCACCTCGTCGTCTCTCCGAGATAATAAATCCCTGCTCTTACTTTTCACCATCGCTGATCCTTCGTAATATTTTCTGGAACTAAGCGAACACCTGCAGCGTCCACTTCCTGTTTACAGTAGACGTGAATGATCATGTGACGTGTTAATGTGGACGGAGACCACCGTGAGCATCAGGGTGTTTATGCCGTGTGATTGACACCTAGTACCGTCCAATGGCTGCAGGTGGCAGGTGTGGGTGGGCGTGCAGTGTTCTCGATCTCCCTGTCAGGCTCCACCCCCCCCACTCCTCCAAATATGGTTGCTTCTGGTTTCAAAAAAACAAGATGGCGCTGGACAAAAAGTCACGGTGGGTCGATGCTCGGTTTGAACAAATGACCTCATTCCAACGCACTTTTTCACCGATGACTTATGAAAATCTGGCGCCGATGTTGCGTTGATGAAAAATCCAAACGCAGATGGAACACGACGTGTTTTGACAATTATCTGCGTCAGTGTGAATGTGGCCGTCTGTACGTTTGTTGCACCTTTTCAACATGTTGAACATTACGCTCCCTCTCGCTCGGGTCCCCTGGAGCCGCATTAATAAGCATCTGTTTGTGATTTCATCGCTGCAGCCACCGGTGACACAGAGGTGCCCTGGCACAGAATCACTGGCAGCCAGCGCCTCAGCCTTAATGTCAGCGCCCCCTCCCTGCTCTCCGCACCCCACCACGCCAGCCCTGTGCCCAAAATAGTTTAATGAGGAGATTTTAATGCCTTTATTATGGTAGAATCTGGCACCGCGTACCGAAGCCTAATGCCACGCCGCCCCCACCTCAGCTCGCTAACTAACCGCCAGAGGTAATGCTGTGTGAGCGACTCTGGATCGGGGAACATTTAAAGCTTGTGTTGCCGTTTGGTTTTTTATACGCTAACCCATAACCACACACTCCTGCACGTACCTACCCCCGTGTGCATCTTGCTTGCACGCAAAAACGCATCCATGCAAACACACACGTACACATGTGATCCTTGGGGGCAGTGATTTACTACCCGGGACTATTTTATTAATTTAATTACACATTTACAATCATTCTTCTCAGAGGAAAACAGCGAGAAAAGTGCTGCCTGTGTGTTTTTTTGCGGAGGCAGCCAAGCTTGTTTCATTTTATGGCCGAGAGAGAAAGATGTTGTTTTATTTTACGAGAGGCCTGAAGGTTTCCTTAATGTGTCAGAAACACAAAGGGTGTGTCCTGTGAGGCACAGACGTCTTTAATGCTCTTTTTCTTTGTTTGGTTTCTTCTCTATAAATATCCACCAGCACCGACGAGGGAAACAATCAGTCGGTGTAAAACAAATAACTAAGCTTTTATTTTCTGTTTCATTTTCTAATCCTGAGCTGTCCGTCAAAAACAAACGACAGTGCTCGGCCTTCATGCTGAGCCAGCGGAGGATCAGATTTTCATTCTGAGTGCCATCACTTTTTTGTCCGTCTGACGGTTTCCCACGCGACAGGAACACAAATGAGACGTGTTCAGTTTGGCTCTGAGTCGGATGAGAGATGAAATTTACAAGTTTCTTCCTGAAGGGAAAAAATATTGTCGGTGCATCAGGAAACAATTCACCAGGTCAGGAGAAATGTTCGCCGATGTCATTTCAAACACAATCTGTATTTAGAGTCCTGATGGCGCCCGACTTCAGAACCTCTGATATATATTTTAAATATATCGGTGTAAAAACCTTTCTGGATATTAGCGATCTACTCTCCAATCATTGTGCTGAAACAAGTCCCACTCTCTTGACTTCAATCTTTCAGGAACACGTCCCTGTTCCTTCTGAGCTTTGAACTCGCTCCTCATTTCAAATTGCCGTTTCCAAAGCGCTCAAGTCACATTAACACTTTGATATCACAACTGGGTTTGACAGATGAAAGTTGAAATGGTTGAAGAAGTTCAGGCACAGAAAAAAGAAACAGCGGTGCACACTGCTTGTCCTCAAGGCGTTCTCCTTCCCTCGAGTTGTAATCTCGAGCAAAGAACACACGGTACCAAATATCGACACGCCACCGGGTCGCAACCTCGACCTGAGACTGTCGTGGCCGTATCACGCCAATCATCTCATCACCTTCCTCTGTAGAGGCCTGTCAGATACGCCGCCATCGCATCCACGGATCTGTCATTAGCATGTGGCCGTCAGCTCTCGGGGAGGTTCGTCTGCGGTGGAAAACATCAGTCAGCCGCCAGCGTCTGACAGAGCTCATTACTCACGTTACCGACTGACGATGGAAAGGAGCCTCGGCCTCGAGTCAAGACATCGAGCCTCTCCTGTTATTTGGACCCTTCAAGTGCCGGAGCAGAACACACACAGACAGGCCGACGCACCAGCCAGCGGAGACACCAGGAATGTGTTTTTTGCCTTATTTCTGTTGACGTGTACAAGCAGCGAGCGAGAAGCATCTGTCTTCGTTTTCCCTGAAACTCTATATATGCAGAACAAGCCTTAATGCTGTCATTACACCAACCGTCTTATTGCTGCAAATCAAATCCACGGTCAGGGAACTGGTAATAGATACGGCTGCCGATCAGTGTGTGTGTGTGTGTGTGTGTGTGTGGGTCTATGGATATTATTTGTGGCTGTAGTTTTGTGTATTTCATTTGAAAAGAATTTGATCAATTATTGACACATATCACTTTATAGTATATTTAATCTAAATAGACTTTCACTACATTTAAATAACAGATATTCTCAAATCCCTAAAATGTCAGGAGCGCTGAAACGTTTGACTATTAGAAAATGCATTTTAGTGATTAATATATAAAACACTAGAACATTTAAAATAAACAGCATTGTAAAAATACCTAGTTTGAATTTATATCATGACGGTTTATACAAATCTGCCGAGTGAGTGACGTAATATCGTGAGAAATAAGTTAGAAACCAAACTCGTACAAACAGTAGAACCTGAGAGTGCACACACGAGAACACGTTTAGAACACGTGTGGGTCATCCCTTCAGCCAATCAGAGGGACACTAGGTTGTGCTACAGGTATTTGGGCCACTTAGGTGTCACATTGGGGCAGAAAAATAAAAATCAATTAAAGCAGAAACACATGACGAGTTTAAAAAAACACGTGCTCTGATGAGTGTGCTCTTTAACACACAAGAAAACAAACACACACACACACACACACACACACACACACACTCACCCTCTGTGATTGAAGTGATTATTACGCTAAACTACGACACCTGTTAACATTCACGTCTGATAATGTGTGTGAGTCTGAATTATTCACCAACGCCTCCGCCGCCGAGCTGCAACGAGTCGAGTGACCCCTGATCTGAAAACGGAAGATTATTACAACAATTTAACCTAATGACAACACACACACACACACACACACACACACACACACACACACATTAAGCCATCACAGGAAGATGACTTGCTACAGGAACTACAGCTTCGTCCACGAGTCAAACGTGTGAGACGCTTTATGAGGACAAGAGAAAAACAAAAACACATGGATCCACTTTGATTTGTAAATGGAGGATCTGTTGGCTTAGTGGTGTCCAAGGTCGTGACACTTACACAAACAAAACGCCTGAGCACACACACACACACACACACAGATCTGAATACCATTTGTGCCACAAAATCAAACATTTTGTGGCACAAAACATTGCACAGACATTTCTTTTCCAGTATGAGAAAAGTGTAGATAAGTGTGTGTGTGTGTGTGTGTGTGTGTGTGTGTGTGTGTGTGGTTCTAAATGAGACGGTAATTGAAAACAAACCCACATGCTGGTTATAATGAGGTTAAGTCACTGCCTGCTCTGCTGCGTCAGTCCAACTGAGGGATCATGTGAGACAGAGACGTGCGAGTCACTGCTCCTCTGTCTCATGGGAGAATAAAGCCGACATCACACTTCATCCATCCAACTGCCACACACACACACACACACACACACACACACACACACACACACAAACAAACACAAACACAAACACAAACACACACACACACACACACACACACACACACACCTCGGGGCCCTATGTTGTGGTCAAACCAAACGTGAAATTTTTATTGAATTTCTATTTACACAACAGATTTTTTTTGTTTATATATTATTTTACAGTTTCATCTGCACTTTCAACCCACATGTGCAATAATTCAGCTCCTATTGAATTGATTTATTGTTTTGGTGTATTCGCTCTTTATTTAATGCACTTTGCACTTTTAATTCTTAGTCTTATTATCTTTTCACCTAGCAGAGGTATCTCGGCTCTGATTGGCTCCCACAATGTCGTGTGAATTTTCCGCTGAAAAATGTCAACTTGTATTTATTTGCATTTGTTGTTTGTCAAATGAATGAAAATAGATTTCAGTTGTCCGTCAATGTGGCTCATCGTATGTCGTGCACTTTGAATGTCTCCTGCTGCTTCTTCATGTGAGAAACATAAACTCTGGAGAGTCCATGTCTGAAAACGACTCAGACTCAGAGGTCTTTAAAGAAGACGATGAACAGAGAGGGAGCGTGTTTCATTTCTGAGGGGCCCGACTGACTGAGGGGCCTCCAGACAAACTCTGCCGTCAGATACGTGTGTGAGTACAGTACATCCGTGTTTATTTACACGCCAACTCGTACAACTCCTGATTGGTGCACCTGAAGTGAACGAGTGTGAGTTAACTGGAATAAAAGAAGAGTGGAGGGGTTTTCTTCCTCGCCACAGCTCGTCTGTGGTGGACGCTCCTCGGCTCTGTGATATTAAACCCTGGCGCGGTGCATCGCCACGAGAAGCCTCCAGTGTCTGGCAGCCTCAGTAATGCCCTCTTATTTCTAACGAACAAAAAGCTTTGAGCTGTCAAAACGCACCCATCTGGAGCCAAAGAGAGAGAGGCTTCATTGTTCTCTCTCCCTCCACCTCTCCTCCTCGACCCCATCTTCCTGTTGTGCTGGCTTGGCGGCGAGAGGGGGATTTTTATTTTGGTTTCTCTGCTGGAGGTCAGAGTTCCCTGGATGTGGAATCAGAGGAGATGTTGCCATGTTTCCCCTCCCTCATTTTTCAACCCTTCCCAGCAGCCCCTCTGGAATAGCGAGCAGCGCATTTCATCTTCCATGAGAAACGGCGGTGAGTATCGGGATCACACGGCATGCAGAGGTCTGTGCAAGCACGCGATATGATGCCCACGCAAGCATGTGAGCGAACACATGTGCTGCTGCAGATGATTTCACAAACACTCCTGCGCGCTCACATGTTGCTCAATACTTGGTCTCTTTTGCAACCAGGGTGTTGTTTCTGTTACACAGAGCGTCTCCCAGTTGTGGAGGAATTTACTCAGTCGGAGGTGCAACCTGATCACATCATTAACCAGAATCATTGTCTGCACTGCTGACCTGTGGTCAGTGTCACCTTCTTCAAGTTCCTCAAGATCTGTGTGAAGTTCCCGAGCATAATGAGCAAACCTTCAAAATAAGACTTTTGAAGTCAGTGTGTGTGTGTGTGTGTGTGAGATGAAGCTGTTCCGGGTCGATTACATCATTATCTCAACCGAGTCGACTGAGGAGAGAGTTTCTTCAAACACAGTCACACCAACATTCATCATTTCTTTCCCTCCGCCCACATTGCCTTGCTCTTTTCTCTTTTAATGCACTCTTTCCTCTTGACTCACAGCGGAGATGTTTGGTGACACACCTCTGCCAGGTGAGAGTCTGACACAGCGATGAGTGCGTTGCAGATGTGTCCAGCGGCAGCAGGAGCCGCAGCATTCCTGCGTCTCCGTCCGACAGACAGCAGAGATGAAGCCTAGTTTATGCTTCTGCGTCACGTCGACGCCGTAGCTACGGCGTAGGTACGGCGTAGACGCAGACCCCTACGCCGTAGCCTGACGTGCGCCTCCCAAAAATCCTAACTACGCGTACGTCGACGCGGACCGTAAGCGCTGTGATTGGTCCGCTCAGAACGTAAGTTCCGGCAGTTGCTTTTCCGGTCTTTCTTCCTCGTCGTAAAAACCAACTCCGCAAACGTTTTCTTTGTAGCTTGCGCTTCAACATTTGCAATATAAGCATTTGTTCTTCAATATTGATGAGCTCCAACAACAAAAACAGCTGCTCCACCTCGGTCGCCATTGTTTACTGTTGTTTACTTTACGGAAGAAAAAGCGAGGATTCGGCTATAACCACACAAACACACCGCTACACCCCCTAGCGGCATGGCGGTGAATTGCAGAGCAACGCGTTCCCTCGACGCAGAACTTCGAATGCTCAACGACCTACGGCGTAGGTACGGCGTAGACGTGACGCAGAAGCATAAACTAGGCTTGACTCTCCCTTGTTGTGCGGCAGAGTGATGAGTCATTAAGTCTTTTTAGGAGGCCTCTTTAGATGTCTGCCTCCCTCCCCGCCCCCCCCCCCGCCTGCTTCAGCCCGGCTGTTCATTGCAAATTAGGGGGGTTTAATATTTTCCGTGCACTGTGTCCAGGACATTTACAGTTGGCGTCAGGGTACGCTGTTGGTCTGAGGGGAGGCACTTTGAAGTGTTTGCGGTTTCGCCACATCTGCAGGCAAGATGTGCATATGGGTTGGAGGGCGGGGGGGAGTAGGCGGTTCACAGGAGGAGGCGGAGCATTTCAGTCCGAGCTCCTAATGTCATGTGACAATGAACAACATCCCTTAACTCTTTCCCAGGTACACTCGGCCGGTCGGAGCGGCCCGTGGCGGTGAGGTCGTTCATTTTTCATTTCTCAGAAATATGCGCAGCGTGCACGTTCTCCGTCGGGAACCTAACGTGGAAGAGTTCATGTGTTTGTGCACACACACACACACACACACTCACACACACACACAAACAGAGAGCCTGTCCACAGGAAGAGGAGGATCATGGGGCTGCAGCGAAACAGGGACTTTCCCAACATGTGCTCTCTCTGTTGACGGGGAGGTGTCTCTGAGGATGTTGATAAATGCACCGCATTACTCAACATTACTCAACAACTCAGCTGAGGTGATTAAATGCTTATTTCTACAAGTTTGCAGAATCATTACTTCAGCTCTGCACTTTCTAAATATAGTTAAAAAACGCTGTTAAAACAGAATCCAAACACGAGCATCATGGTTTCAAAGCTGTGACCACAGGGCAGGGGTGAAGCCGGGGTGGTGCCGCAGGGCCTATTAAACCGTTTTTCAGTGTCCATTAAACATCTCGTTAGACGTCAGTTGTCTCGGTCTGCTCCTCTTCGTCGAGGCCAAGGCTCCGCTCTGCACGCCGCCAAAGCAAAGTGCAGCGTCTATACAGAATTAAGCCCCCGCCGCAGGGACATCGATTTAATCATCAGTTTATGGAGCTGGATTTCGCTGAGCCCATAGCTGCCGCACCCACAAGTATTTTCACATTTCATTAGCTCGTGGGCTTTGCCAGGGGTGGCGGCGGGGGCGGAGGGAGGCAGCGGTGAGCCGGTGTTGATCCCAGCGTTGGAATTTTGACTTCTTAACTTTCCACACTTTTATTCCTCTCCCTCCCATGCTCCCAGACGCTAGCGCTGCCATTTGCAACCATTATTAAAGTCATATTTCACAGCTTAGTTCATAAAATCACCCAACTTGCTTCAAATTAGTGGGATCGCTCTCCAGCGCCCCCGCCCTCAGCGTCTCCCCCCTCCCTCCCCCGCTCCCCCTGCAGACATCAGAGAGGATGATGGGTGAGCAGCGGATTTCTCAACGTTTTTGAGTTTTTGCTGTGAGCTGCCATCTCAGGTCAGCATCACTCTGCTCACATCAGGTTCAGGTTTAAGTCTTGGCTCCTGTTCACATGGCAGTGAATTTCCTCACACCATAAATACTGCGATGATTGAGACTGTAGGTGTGACACAGATGAGGCCTCATTCTTCAGGCTCAATCTACTGACTCGTCCACACACAGACGCAGGGTTTACACTTTGCATTAACAAGGTGACGATCACACCGAACGTTGAGCACATGTGTTTTTGTTTTTTGCTGCAAACTTGAGCTCATATGTTTCGTTAAATCTTCATTAAAATGAATTTACCGCTAATTCTGTTAAAAAGTGCAGATGATTCCGTTTTCTGGATCGTGACCCTGAACTCATGTCAGGTATGTGAGGTGGACGCTGGCCCAGATTTTCCATCATCCAACGGGAGCCCAATGTTTTTTTCTGCATACGCTCAGAGCGCTTTATTAAGAACACCTGTCTGTTCGTGCAGTTATCCAATCAGCCGATCATGTGTCAGCAGTGAATCGTGTACACGGCTGATCTCCAGAGGTTTTCATCAGAGAGGATCCAAAAACAAAAAGCATCCAGTGAGCAGCAGCTCCGCGTTGAAGACCGAGGTCAGAGGAGAACTGTCAGAGCTGACAGCTACAGTCACTCAGGAAACCGCTCTACATCCTGGAAGCTGCTCAGAGACCTGCACCCAGTGGGTCAGAACGGGTCTGGATTCAACTCGGAGTTCGTTGCCAGTAACGGGTCGAGTCCAGAACAGATCTTTAGGTGCGGTTTTGCAAAAGTCTCGCCTGACCCGGAATCTCCGTCGATTTTTTTTTTACAGTCTGGTTCATGGTTCATTCTCCACATCAACTGCAGGTCTGTGTTGTGTTCACACCTTGTTGAGCTTCAGTCTCGTTTCTGCAGGTTCGTCATCAATAATCAATAATCAATAAATCAATCGTTCTCCTGGGTTTAGTCTTGTTTTCAGATTTGAGGTGTAGTTCCTCCATGTTTCTATAAGTCTTCTGTTTAGTCTCATTTATTATGAGACACTTAAGATATTAATTACTGTGAAGCTCTTGGTGGGTTCTGATCACATGAATTCACTTTCTCTTTCTAGTTTTTATGATTCTCCCTCACGTTCGCTGGATTTAGTTTTTCTTTGATTCTCTCACATAAACAAACACATAAACTCTTTCATGACGTAAACTGTGATAAAAACTCAAATATAAAGAACTTCCCGCCCACATCGATTAAAATATTTGATTCCAAGCATGAAACACTTTGATGATGAAAGTTTTTAATTGATCATTAGCTTTATAATTAGCATGGTTCATGATCTCAGTTACACACAAATTACTTCTAAGTATCCTCCTCCACCACCCCCCCCCACCCCCCCGTGAAGGGCAAATTACTATTAGGGTTGACTAAAAATGTCGCCCATGTGAGTCCAATAAATTTCCCCCTCACATCTTAACCACTGGGGTGTTTCAATGTTCCCCCTTGTATACAAGCCCAGAACACTGCTAAACAATGTCTCCTTCCATCATAAACTCCTTTAGTGTGGTCTTTAAAGTTCACATCCTGTTTTCCTCAAAATGCAAACACCCTGCCTGAGGTTGAGGAGCTTCGAGCGGCTGAAAACCAAGAGGAAAAAAACACACACACACACTGAAAGCTGAAAGACGCTGCTGTCCTCTGTGTGGGAGGAAGCGAGCGAGAGGTGGTTTCAGACTGAGAGAGGCGTTCACTGTCTCCTCCTGATTGAAAACAACAGCATTGGTCCTTTTCCAAATGTCTGAGACAACAGTCTGTGTCTCCTGAGGAAAGACAGACGTGGTCCTGTGAAACCTCTTGTTCGTGTAGGACATCTGCATGTGTCCAGTTTCCTTCTGAAACAAATCTGTCATTTCTCATCAGTGACCACAGTCAATTAAAAAGTCCAATTAACCAGAAGAAGGCAGCTCATGTCGCCATGACGACGATGTTTCCTCAGCCACAACATTTCATCTTCAACCTCTGAAGCTGGAAGAACAGAAAATCACTGTTTCATGGTCTTTCAGAATGTTTTTGGAATTAACTATCAGCTCAGCGTTAACATGGAGGAGTCATGTTTTAATATCTGGGCCAAGACTCCATCTTCTGTTCACTGTTCACTCCTGGTCGGACGTTTGGAGTTCTCAGCTGGTGTCGGTCAGAGTAGTGAAGATTTGTGCATCGGACTAAACCTGACAGAAAATAACCCTCGCAGTGAAACCAGGAAGTCATTTCATTCCTCGTGAATATGAACGTTTGATTAGTGGAGCTCTAATGAAGCTTCACGATGACATGGAATAATGGATTTTAAAATTGGCAGTAAATGTTCTGAATCCTCCAGTTACAGCTCTCTCTCACACACACACACACACACACACACACACACACACACACACACACACAAACAGGCTCCAGAAAATATGAAATGTAATAATAAACTGTCATCAAACATCGAACCACAACTTATTATGAAGGCCGAACCCCCACCAGCAGAAATGAGCTCTGCCTCCCAAGATCAAGAGGCAGGAAATACCTGCCGCCCAACGGCCGACTCTCTCAGGTCCCTGCAGATTTACTGGAGCAGCTAATGGCTCCAGCAGCGGGGCCTGTTTCTTACCTCGCAATCATGGACACACACACTCACACACACACACACTCACACACACTCACACACAATCACACTCACACACACACACAATCCCATTTCCAACAAGAAATAGAAGTTGTGTTGAGAAGAAGTTACTAATTCAAAGTTTACAATTATTCAGAAATATTTTCTCCGTTAATTTACGTGACAGAAGAACCAACACCGAGAGATGGAACACGTGCGTGTGGCTAACATTAGCATCACAACGTATTTATCCTGTGTTTATAATGACTTCAGTTATTTTACAGACGTGAGGATTAAATAATCAGCTGCTCAGGTGATTTCAGATCAGATCTCTCACCAGTGAGACGATTCCTGTGAACGCAGCGGTGACGGCTCGCTCACACTCGTTCGTTCTGTTCAAAGTTCATCACCGCTGGTTTAAATCACTTCATTAGCTTCTTATCCGAGGTCAATGCCAACTTCCTGCTTCAGGTCCAACAGGAAGTGAACCTGTGACTGTCAGACGGAGCTGATACCTGATTGGCTGAGCTCAGCTCTTACATTCAAACACAAATAAATAAACAGAAGCTTGAGATTTAATTAAAGTAAATGTTTATCTTCACTGTTTATTTTCCCTCAATGAGTCTTTATCATATATTTTTGAATCTGTTCGTTTTCTTACAGTTTTTAAAAATCCAATTCAAATGTATTACAAACAAATGAATCTAATGACACATGAAATAAAATCCACTGTACATAAGACTGAGCGGCAACAACAGGAAAATACATCATATATAAAATAATGTAACTCAACACAACTGGTCAATCTGGAACTAACGTGCAAAGATTTTTTCAGTCTGCAACATTTGAGATATTATTTTAAAAGTTAAGAAAGAAGAGGAAAGAAAGAAAAGTGGGAACAAGAGAAGGAGGTGAAAGATGGAAAGTGAAAGAAAAAGAACAAGTAAAGAAAGAGATCCAACAGATAAACATGCTCAGAGTCTCCGTCAGATGAACACAGAGGAAACTTGATCCTTTAAATCTACTTTGACAAACTCCCATCGCACACATTTGACACACACGCTTGACTCCCG
The DNA here is from genome assembly GCF_024713975.1 of Paralichthys olivaceus. Taxonomy (NCBI): domain Eukaryota; kingdom Metazoa; phylum Chordata; class Actinopteri; order Pleuronectiformes; family Paralichthyidae; genus Paralichthys; species Paralichthys olivaceus. The sequence continues at coordinate 832,035 of NC_091095.1, read as the reverse complement.
ACAAACACACATCACGCTCTGAACCTCCGCCTCGCTGGGCCGCCGCTCTGAGTCACGCAGGGAGAGGAGGTGTAATGGTGGGAGTGGGTCGGCTCGGTGGAAAACACATTCGGGCATAATGTGCATGTGCGAGCCATTTCGACTCATTACTCCGTGATCTGAAAGGTTATGGAATTGAAACCAGCGTCGAGGGACGGAGCTTCCAAGGGCACCGAGAGCACGGGGCCCCGAGAGTGGCTCCACATGTCAGACAACACGCTGCCATGGCAACGAGGAGGGCGGGGGGCGACGCCGTGGACTGCGGGTGAATCTAATTGGGTGGTGGAGCTCTTAGCCCTCAGTCAGGGAAGTGAAGTGTGTGTTGTTCTGGATGATCTGAATGAATGTACACACACACACACACACACACACACACACACACACACACACACACACACACACACATGCCATCATCTGTGGTGTGTGTCTCCAGCTGTGTGTGTGTGTGTGTGTGTGTGTGTTGTTTGTTGTCAGTGGAAAAATGTTTTTGTTTACAGGACAACACACAACACTTGGCCAAATGTATGTGGACGAGTCAAACATTCCTCCCGGCTCAACTTGTGACTGTGGAATCATGGGAACTCTTCACTTGTCGACGCCCTGAGGAGTTCTGTGATCTGACGGCCGCATCAGCAGGACGATGTATTTAGTGATGCGACAAAACGATGGTTAAGATCCTGGTGACTTTGTTAAGGACAGGGCACCTTCATCATCATCATCATCATCATCATCATCATCATCATCATCATCATCAAGTTCTACATGAGCAGAGACGAGGAAGGTTTGGAAAGGGTTGATGTAAACGGTGTGATGATGGAGGGATGATGGAGGGATGATGGAGGGATGATGGAGGGAGCTGCAGGAGAGAAGTGGAGGTGGATCAGCACCAGGTGATTGAATCAGCTGTCGCACTGGTTTGGTTCAGAGCTGAACTTCCTCAGGTTCCTCAGACCAGACGAGGAGTTCTGGGTCCGGATCAAACTGAACCTGGTTCTGATGGTTCACAGTGAAAACACTTTGTTGGACAGTTTGGACCAATCACAGGAAGTAGAGACACATTAAACCACAGAAGAAGAAGAAGAAGAGGAAGAGGAAGCAGCTGCAGTCTTCACCTTCGACGATAAAATGTTTGAACCACGAGGACGTTCATGTGGAGCATTTGAACTAGTGTGTAGTACTGGAGTACTGTACTACTCTGGAGTACTGTAGTACTGTGGAGTACTGTGGTACGATGGTAAGGTGGAGTACTGGAGTACTGTGGAGTACTGTAGTACGATGGTAAGGTGGAGTACTGGAGTACTGTGGAGTACTGTAGTAAGGTGGAGTACTGTGGAGTACTGTAGTAAGGTGGAGTACTGGAGTACTGGAGTACTGTAGTACTGTAGTAAGGTGGAGTACTGTGGAGTACTGTAGTACTGTGGTACTATGGAGTACTGTGGAGTACTGTAGTACTGTTGAGTACTGTACCTGAAGGTGCTGATGCTGGTCGTAATACCATCATGATGTAACCATGGCAACCGAATGAAGCGCAGCCCCCGTGGATGAGGTCATGGAACCTTCCTGACCTGGACTGTCAGTTCGACAACGACATCATCTCAACTTCCTCCTTTGTTCATCGTCACAATAAAAGTTCTTTGTCACTTGAACAGAAACATGTGTTGCTGTGTGAGGATGTGGTCCAGTGTTCTCCTGCTGTTGTTCCCTGTGTTCTTTGTCCTCGTGTGTGTCAGTGTGTGTCTGTGTGTGTGTGTGTGTGTGTGTGTGTGAGTCTGAGAATGTGAAGCTGGTTGTGTGTTACATCTGTAGCTGGTTGTTGGTGTGTGTGTGTGTGTTTGATATATATATGTTGTGTCTTCTTTAACGTCACTTTGATTTCATATCGATGTTCAATAAAACAAACAATTGTTCCAACAAGAATTGTTGTCGCACAAACATCTGTTGTTTTTGTGTTGTGTAATACATGTGGAAGACACACACATGCACGCACACAACACACACACGGTCATGCACAGTGCAGAGAGGTTGCACCACATTTTTACAGTGTATAGTGTGTATGTATAACTCTGGGTCTGCACATAGAGCCAGTAACACACTGACCCTGCATGGCTACACGGTGAATCACACACACACACACACACACACACACACTCACACACACACACACACACACTCACACACCAGCTCCAGATGGGAATAAATTCCTCTCCCTGTTGTTGTTGTGAGCAACGCTTCCCATGCAACGCTGCTCATTTTCAGAGAAATGATTCGTTCTTGGTCGGAGCTCAGTTTCTCGTCCAGTGAGCAGTTTTTTCTGATCTTGGTATATTGAGCTTAAGTTATAACTTCAGGGCAGTTTTACATGTGAACATTTGTCATCGTTTGTTCATCGTTGGCTCGGAGATTAAACCCTCACAGTCAGCCGCACCTGATCCCGGCTCCAAACCCACATCGCTGGATGAAATATTACATGTTCGACGCTGGCCCTAAAAACGGCCTGTGTAACTAATCCCTGCCCTCTGAGCCGAGGAAAGCTGAGCGAGGCTGAAAACCCACCGTCAGACCCTCGACGACACGCTGCGAGAGTTAAACCCTGCACGGGCAGCCAAAGAAGGAACAGACCAAGAATCCCCAGGTCTGTTTCTTTAAGTGACATGAGTTACTGTGAGAACAAGAGATGAAGAGAAAGCACATTCCTCTGGTCTGAAGTCTCCCAGGGAATAGAGGTTAGGCTCTTCTCTCTCTGTCTCTGAAACCATCGCGACTCCAGAGACGACTGAGGTTTCTGTCGACTGTCGATTCCACAAAGATTCTTTTCAGGATGAAAGCTCCGGCTGTCTGAGCTGATGCCACCGCTCTGGAAAACGTCTCCTCTGGAGCTTCCTGGGGGTGTTTACTATCTTTGCATGAGGACGGGAGCGGCAGCGCAGCCACCACCACGTCCTTCCACACAGAGGGACAATAAAGTGTCCTCAGCAGCCCCGGAAGCTTGAAGTGGTCACTGCAGCCCATGAAACGAAAGTAGTGACTTCAAGGTAGATTTTATTCGTCTGTCTTAGTCTTGTTTGATAAATTACAGAAAGAATATTTCAGGTTTCATCTCCTTTCAGACTCACACAATTTAGATTTCACCAACGAATATCCAGCAGTGAGGTCATAATGATGGATCGTGGACTGTGATCACAGCGAGACTGCTTGATAAACAATATGTCTCCTCAGATACTTACTGACAATAACTCCTCAGCTCATTTACCTTCCATCATGTTACAATCTGTTTATTCTAACCAGTGCTGCAAATACTTCCCCATTACACGAGGCATCTGCTGCACTTGTGTCCGTCCCGGGAGACGGATCCTCACGCGTGTCTCTGAGGCTTCTACGTTTTGTTTCCCTTGTCAAAAGTTTTTTAAGTAGTACTCTTGTTGAGGCACAGATAACTGTAAATAAACCTATTCTTATATTTTTCCTCTTTTATATCCCGACTGGAGTGAGAAGCCTCCGACAATGTTATTGTGTCTGAGCATCATGACAATAAAGATCTCTGAATGTTGAATCTACACTTTGAGCTGAAGTGATTCTCCGTCACTTTATAAATGTTCCTCTGCCACAGAGCGATGCATCCACAAACTGTTCAAAATGAATTTCATACAGTAAGTACAATGTCCCTCTGCTGTGTGTTGTCCTCATTTCCTGTCTGTCTCCATCTTGTCCACTGTCCAATAAAGTCAGAAGTCCAGTCATCAGTTTGTAGACAGAATGTTCAGTATGTGTCTCGACCCGCCAACAACGGAGCCCGTTTACTTTCCCGTGTTCTGACATTGACTTCAGCCCTCGGCGCTGCAGGATGAACTGCTCCCACTTGTGTTTTGCATATTTAGGTGCTCGCACTTGCGAAACACAAACTCAGTGTTGGTCACATCTGTCCCCCGAGCTCTCTGTCTCGCTCCTGTCTCTGTCAGCTGTCGGAGATACACTCGCTCTGGACTCGGGCCCAAACCTCTGCTCTGCTGATGTGACGGGACAAATTAGTGTTACCGCTGCTAATATATTCAAACTGCTGCCGAGCGGCTGCGGAGGACATTGAGCAGTATTAGAAACGATCAGCTTGACTGTCAGCGACGCTAAACTCTCCTGAAAAGGTGACAGCACATTTGGCTGCTATTTGCTGCAGAGAGAGGAAGAAAAATTACCTACAAGTTTAACTTTGAGGCATTTTGATCTTTAATGCATACTGGATGTGGAAAATGTGTCTCCAGAGTGATTCTGACGCTGCGGCGATCATCTCACGCTATCTCGCCTTCAACGGTCGTATGATGTTGTACTTGTTCAGTGCCAGGCGACTCACTGACAAACTATCCTTTCATGAGAGGCTCGGGGAGGAACCAGCCCGCTCCGCTCCTGTCGAGCGCTTACGCACGCAAACGCTGAATATTTGAGGCGACTCCTGGATGTGTTTTATGCTGACAACATGTGACAGGCCTGAAATGAAGCCAGGGCAGATATGAAAGCCGGCACTGTCTGTCAAAATCAGGAAATAATCACCCCCCCCACCACCATATCCACCTCAGGGCCCAGCTGAAAGTCATTAGCCCAAAACAATGTGCTGCTTCTACTGTTAGTCTGAAAAAATAATAACAGTAATAATACTTAGCAGAATTACCATAACGATTTGAGAGGATCTCAATTATCTCGTGTGTTTTGTGGAAGACTGCCGCTCGGTCACTGTCGGGGGGGCGTGGAGCGGCCGCGCTGTCGGAATACTTAGGGGAAATTGTAAAACGTTTATGTTCCAGCCTTGATTATAATAACCAAAGGTGATTACCTGCTATAATCCCATTAGTCTTTGTTTGGAACAGGGATGAAAAACATTATATGTGAAAAGAGCATTAAAAAAAATCATAAAACTGCCTCCACATGCTTTCAGAGTTTTAGAAACACAGTGAAACTTCAGTGTTGTTCAGGGAAGTGAAGCAGCACAGTTCTACATGTTCACACTACACAAGAGAAGTCCATATAAAAATGCAATGTTACAAGCAAAGTATAAAACACAGTGTTACATGAAAACTGAATTCATATTTACACCTGTGACTCGCAGGCTGTGAGAAGAAGCTGATCTCCTGCAGTGGAAAGCAACACACTGAAGCTGCCTCTTGTTTTCAACACTTGGTCTGTGGACGTTTCATCTGGATCAGGAAACACAGACACCACAGCTCCACCGTCGCTGCTGCACGGACTCCGACTGTGAAACACGTCAGGGCTCAAGAAGCCAGCGTTTGTACCCGAGATGTTTGTACAACAGGTGGAAGTGGAGATTCTTCTTTATTGACAGTCTCTGTGTTAACGCGTGCAGCAGCCATCTTGGATTTTGATTTCGGGGGTTGTGAGGATCTGACTCGGATTCTTCAACACAGTTTGTGAGTTTGTGCCATCGGCAGGTTCTCACGTCGCCTGAGGCCTGAAGCTGATCTTTCAAACTTCAAACCCAACGACTCGACATCACAGCGTCAGTTTGTCTCCATGTCACATGACCCTCACTCTGCAGATCGAGACGCTCTCTCTCTGCAAAGGCCACGCGTCATCGTCCACATGAAATATGTACATGCAGATCACATGTTAATTCCGCACAACGGTTTAAATCCAGCCCTCTATGACACGCTACTGACACGCCGCAGTGCAACATGTTTCAGTGGGAGGACAAACCCAACGGTAAATCTAAATTCACATGTTATTCCAATGATCCTCCGACAGGAACAAACTTCTCCCACAGAGAATTGAGGCTCCGACGTTTGATGTCGTCGGGCTACAGAACCTGGTGGTGGTTGGTGGACAGTAAATCACAGAGTGTCTTTGTGGACACACAGAGTGCTTCTGTGGAGGTTTAATGTTCCACTGAAGCTTTATTTCATGTCAGTGCGGAGCAGGAAAGAGGCTCCTGTCTCCATAAAGTCACGCCGGGTGTCATCTCCCCGTCCACGCTGCCGTTTCAGGATTTATCTCCTGATGACGTGAGGAGTTCTCGCTGTGTTGTTGTAGGTTTTAGAGAATCAATCACGAATCTTAAAGACTTTAGCAGAACTGGAATAACATGTGAATTCTGCTTTAGGCTGGATTTTGCTCCTGGTTTTTGAGAAACAACAATGTGAAACTTTAACAGCATAATGTCTATTTCATGGCGACCATCCAGACGGGCATGATGACTTCAGGGAATCCTTCCTGCATCTCCACGTCCAGCACCTCCAGGCCGGCCTTGGCGATGATGCTCTTCATGATGTCCAGGTGGCGGCTGATGCTGCTGTCGATGGGGTCCAGCTTGCAGCCCTGCCGCGCCATATTGTCCTTCATTATGATGACGCCGTTCGGACGCAGGCTCTTTTTACAGCGAAACAGGAAGTTCATCAGGTCCTTGTCTGTCAGGTGACCTGAAGAAAAAAAACAAAGATGAGACAGCGCCCTCTGCAGGGATCTTTGAGTGTAGATTACTTTGCTTCAGCTGATTGACTGAAGCACTGACATGAAAATAAAGATTATTTCTCCATTTCATCCCCACACATCCTTCCTGAATCATACAGGCCAGAGGACACGCCCCCTCACACAGGTAAAGCGGACTCAATGCTGGGACACTTACACGCCACCCACTGCATCCAGATGACGTCGTACTTGTTCTTCGGAGGCGTGAACTCTTGCAGGTTGTAGCAGTAGTACGTCTCGATGCGGTCGGCGTCGTCGCCCAGGTACTCCTCGTGTGCGTGGAGCAGGAAGTGCTCCATCATGTCCGCCATTTCCATTTTCTCAAACACAGGAAGGAGGACGCCTTTGGTCACGCGCCCGATCCCGGAGCCGCAGTCCAGGGCGCAGTGTGTTCCGGCCCCACCTGGACCCTGTGGGTTCACGACAAAATACGTCAACTCACAATAATCGCTTGTAATAAAACTGAAGCGAAATCACAAAACATAAGACTTGAGTTTAAGTTTCCCAGAAAACAAAATGTCTGCTTCCCCGCAGCATCTTATTAGCATATCCATGAGCTCCTCTGGGCTCTGCAGAATTTCTGAGCCAGATGTCGGACCTCAAACGCACCGACGCCACAAACGCGTAGACGTCAGTTCCTCAGGTCAACGAAACTCTGAACTTTACCACAGGGGAACAAAAACTCTCCTCTCTTGAATCACGCTGCTTTTTCTCCCTCTGCATTTGGGATTCTGACCTCACTCCAACCTCTCCACATCAGGGGCCCCAGTGTGTGATTGAATGAGAGGTGCGGCCCTGAGGAGCTGGTTACAGGAGGCTCCCGGTGAATTACTGCCATATTGCTCCGTGCACGTGGAGCTCAGTTTAATCTGGACACTTTCTAGATCTTCTCCTGCTGCACTTGTTCCAAATGGAGACGTCAGGTTCAAACAGGAGCTGAAAAAACGATGATGTGCAGCCGAGCTCACACTCGTACAGGATCTGGTTTCATTAGATTGAGTTAATTAGTGTAGAACGAGGACTAATGACATTATCAACAAATACAGAATCCACCACGATGTCATCATCACGAGAGAAGTGAAGCCTCCTCTTCATCACTGCACTGAGTTTTGAACAATCAGTTCTCAGCACGAGAGCTGCATATTAACATTTGAGTGATGAAGAAGAAGAAATGTCGGCAAACTACAAACCTGTCGGCGCTGCACGCATAGTGGATAGATACTGTTCAGAGCTTCAAGTATTATTGTGACTGTGTCCTTGTTTTGTAGAACGTGTGTTTGAATAGTGGACTTTGCTAAGTTATGTTTCTGTTGTTGTGTTAAAATGAACGTATGTTGTTATTGGTCAGGTGAGAGTTGGTGGATTTGTTGTATTTGCAGAAGAAGAATCGACACTTGTCGACTGCAGCTCCTTTAACACGTCCAGTTTATAATTAGAGCTCCTGTAACACTGATCCTGCAAATAACCTGCTCAACTCATTTACTGGATTAACACTCGACGTCTCCAAGCATCTAAAAAAAACTTCACACACACACACACACACACACATTAAAATTTATAAAACTGTTGATATTATTACTCACAAAGAACAATTAGAAAATGTCGCCTCCTTTTCCACTGTTTGCAAATTAGCTCTCGTTAAAGTGACCACAGTAGAAAGGGATTAGCGGCTGTGGCTCCGCCCGCTCTGTCGGGGTGTTTATGGAGCTGGCATCGAGTCTGTGCCTCCACCATAAACTGCACCGACGCCTCCACCCACATGAAACAAGACGGAGTTCTCTTTGTGGACGGAGGACGATGAATTCTTCGTCCAAAATAGACCCTGACATGAGAATTCACAGCCAGATACACATGCAGGAGTAAACTGAGACACGCGCGGACAGAAGCCTCAGGAACGTGTGTGAGTTGATGGAGCAGCAGCAGAACGTCTCATGTGATCATGAGGTTCTGGTCCATCTGTGTCTCACAGAAACACCCTGACCTTTGACCTTCATGTAACAGAACCTGGACATGTGATCAGCAGGGCCTGAGGATGAATGTTCAGCTGCACTCACCACAAACCTCTTCAGAAACTGCCTGGACCCCTCCAGATCAACGTTGGATATCTCCACAAAATCTCCCATCATGCCCTCCTCCGAGGCCGGCGTGTCCTCGTAGAACTGCTGAGCTCGGTAGTAGAACTGTTTCTCCCCCTTGATGTACTCGCAGGTGACCGGGAAGAGCTTCACTGTGGGACACAGAAACAGGACATTCAGAAACTGGGTCCCTCATTTGACTTTTTAGACTTTGAGATGTGTTTTCCTCTAATTTGGTGGTTTATATTAAAACACTTTGACAGCTCGTCCCGTCCAATTGTCCCCCAATCGTCTGAACAAACGTTTTCCTGATTTGAGAAGTCGTCGTGCTCATGAGCTTTGACGTCGGAGTGTTGTATTTACACGTTTAGAGAATCTAACTCTACAATATTTGCAGAAAGAAAAAGGATCAGATGAATCATTTAAAACGTGCTCGTTAAATCATAACAACAATGAGTCACAATCACGAAGCTTCGATCTAGATCTGATTGTAAATTGTGTTAATTGACTTATAAGTGATGATGTCAGCAGCATGATCAGTTAGGCTCCACCCTCCACTGCTCCAAATATGGTTATTTCTGGTTTGAAATGAAACGAGACGACAATGTGGAACACGAACACAACAAATAACACGAGTGTCGTTTGTACAGTTTCATGTGTAAAGATTCAGATCCGGATCAATACGGTGTGTGTGTGTGTGTGTGTGTGTGTGTGTGTGCGTGGAGAGAAATGCTGGATGATGATTGGATTACCAGGCGACTATAAATAAGGACCTGCTGTGCTTCTGTTACCCTGGGCTCAGCTGTTCTGTGATATACGATGAGGCGCTGATTGATTCGTCCACAGCGTCGTGTATTTACAGATGTTTCCTGTCACCACTTGATAAAAGGTTAAAATCACGGAACTTAATAAAACGATGTCGGTGACCTTTTAACAAATCCTGAGACATCACGATCCTCCGGAGGCAGCATTCATGACACCACGGTGAAACATTGAGACGGGGGATTCATTTCCCGCTGGACGCCGTCCTCCATGTTAGAAACATCAGGACGAGAGGCGGAGGCGCTGAAGCTTCACTGAAAACAAGGTGCAGAAACCGACCAATCAGGACGTGACCCTCCAGGCGTCCACTTCCTTGTGAGGTGAAGATTTGTCTGTGGCGTCAGGTTTGATCGCTGGAGCTTGAATGTTCCGAGGCTGCATTTGAAGACTGCGTCACAGCGGAGCGACGAGACTGTCCCGTCTCCAAGGCTCCTTCAAAGAGGCCCACAAATGTCTCCTTCCCCTTCTCAGGCCGTCCCATCCCAGGATGCATTGCTCCTCAGTGATGACCTGTTTGGTAATGTGATGAGATGTGTACGTATCAGGCTTCGACGTGACAGAACGGCAGCTCTTTCGCTAAGCGACAGCGATAAGGAAACAGACTTCGCGGTCTAGAACACATCCTCCGAGCTTGTGTCTCAGTTCATCCTTGGGAGGCTGCATTTGAAGACTGTGTCACAGCTGCAGCAACTAGAGCGACTCATTTCAAAAGCTCCTTCAACGAGGGGGAACCATGCGTCCGGCCGTCTGAGTGGAGGTCGTTTGAAGGTCACGAAGGTCGTTTCTGAGCCAGTGAAGGAGGAATCCTCTGAGTTTGGACTCAGCTGTCATGTGACCCATCAGGAAACTCTCAGAGGAAGAGTAAGTATAGAAATATCGAGCGAGACCGAGGGACGAGAAACAACACGACAACGTCCACGTCTGCCAAAGAAGAGTCAGTCCAGAGCACGTCCATCTGTCTCCCAGCTTCAGAGTGAACCGGCTCATTACAGGTGACCTTTGACCTTTCGGAGGAACAGAATCTGAGACATCTGATCACTTGATAACAGAACCTGAAGAGTTATGTTTACTTCTGAAGTCTTCAGCCTAAATTTAAATCCTGTGTCACAAGTTATAGTAGATTTATTTTAGGCAGACTTGTCGTTTTCAGGATAAATATATTGAGCTGAGGAATAATCCCTGTGACATGTGCTGGTGCTGCCATTAATGGAGCTGGTATCAAGTTAGCGGCAAGAGAGAACGGCGTCTTGAAGCCAAAGCAGACGGCAGCTCCGATGTCCTGTTCTGAGGTTTCATGACGGACGGAGTCCGCGGCCTGAAGAGGATTAACTTCCACTCTGACTTACAACCTCCAACAACGACGAGTATAATCACAATGCACTGTCGAGCTTGTTCGAGGCTCATTAGTTCACATCTTAACCAGGGAAGCATCCGACCCAGCCGCTGTCTGCCAAATACGTTTTCACTCCGCGCGTTTGTTCGTCAGCAGGATTCAACAAAAACTACAGAACTTAGGCAGAAATATTTTTAATGGATCTTCATGAAAATAAATCTGATTTATTTGGACTGATATTCATGAGTGTGTGTTCTCTGGTTCAGATTCTAGCAGATTTCCTGTACGACAGATTATCGCTCTCGTTTTATGTGTTGAAATGTGCCGTAGTTTTGTTTCTCATTATATTGTGAATAAACATACTGTGAGTGTTAATATCATTGTGTTATCGTCTGCAACACAAACTGGTTTCATCAATACCATTAATTCTACCAGCATATCTTTTCTATGAGCGTCTATAAAACAGATAAGGTTTTAAATGCAGGAAGATTTGATTTGCTGCAGTTTAGAGAAGAATATCTAAACTGTGCAAAATGATCATGAGTAATATTACTGTGGGAAACATAACTAATACATATAATACATATACACTCATTTAGTGCCCTACACTTTATTTGACAGTTTATTTTTACGTGTTCTTAGACTTTGATGTGTCGACTTGTCTGTGACTCATGTTATTATCTGCACCACTGGGACACTTATATTTTATGTTTGGAAAACCATCAGCACAGGTTTCACCATGAGATAAAACCTGAAACTCTGCTGCACGCTCCATAACAACGTGACTGTGACTGTGAGGCCCTCGGTGGGGCCCTCGGTGGGGCCCTGCTTACCCAGAGGAGTCTTCTCCAGCAGGTACAGGTAGCTGGCGAAGAACTCGCTCCTCAGTGTGTGGTGCAGGTGGAAGGACATGCTGTGGCGACACATGGTGTCGTCCGTCCCCTTCCACCGATCCCTGAAGGCTTGATGAGCTCCTTTATACTCGACGTTGGGAGACGAGGTGCGGCCGTCGTCCTCCAGAGAAATGTCCATGCTGGTCGTTGTGTGGCAGCTCACAGAGCGACGCTTGTTCGATGGAGCAGGAGAGGAACTCTCTGTCACGGTGCCCGACTGACACACGGATTCTCCTGCTGCTGCTAAATGTGTCCGGCTGAGCGTCCGACGATCAGCAGAGATCCAGTTCACGGGGGTGGTGCTCAGATTGACAGATCACCTGCTAGCTTTAAGGGAGTGGGGGGGCAAGTTGACTTCAGGCTGCAAATTCCTGCAGCATATAAGAGTCCAGCCTCCGGCCTGTCAGCCGAATGACGTCCCCTAAAATTAGAAACGTCTTCTGGTGTTTGTACACATGGATCCTGCTTGGTCCTCACTGAAGGCTCAGAGTGGTTTGATTCTCGTGTGCACAGACACACAACTGAAGAGAAGCTTTTTATCAGTAACAAGATATTTTCACACTATTGTGACAATATAGTCGTAGCTGGAAACTCCTGTTTGAATTATACAACCTGTTTTTGGAAACGAGTGTATGATTGTCAGGAGTGTTTACAGATTAGTGAACCGATGGGCCTGAAGCTGAGCACCACAGGTCAGGACGTCAGGTACTTGTTGGTTTGGGTCTCAAAGCTGAGGCTGGAGTTATTTGAGACAAGGGGTTAGGGTTGGACTGGAACCTGGTGAGGTTCAGGTTTTGCTTTAGTCTCATTTATGTCGTCTTAACACCTCCGTGTCTCACTCCTACTGACACGGTCGCCCTTTGACCTCAGGATCAGTTACAGTCGTGTAGTTTGTAGCTCCTGTTCTTCACCTTGAAAATGAAGAGCAGCTGGAGATGGTGTCTGTTATCATTATAATATTCTGATGCATCCATCACCAGCCACAAGTTAGACATAGACAGGTGACATCAGGCCCTGCTGTGCAGGTTTACATGTTACCAGGTCGCTTGTTTATTTCTCACTCGTAGCTTTAATAAAAATGTGTAACCTGTGTTCAGCTGTTGGTGTCTGTGTTGTGTTCAGTGACCTCGGGTCAGGAAGCAACACACACACACACACACACACACACACACACTGTACTCGTGTGGTTAGACACTGAGACATCTGTTCATTCAATGACACATTGAAGGAACATCCAGTAAGTTGGGATTCAAACTAACGTTCTCTGCGGTGGTGAAACTTCATCTACACACGAAGTAAAATGAGTCAAAAGGCTTTTTAAACCAGTTCCCGTTTTTACTGCAGGTCATGTTCCGTGTTGTCTCACCCACACTCACCCACACTCACCCCCGTGGCCTCTGTGACTTCAGCTGCAGCCACGACATCCATCACATCTGCTGAAAGGCACTAAAACAGAACGACAACTCATCTTCTTCAAAAATCTCAGAAATCTAAAAAGAAAGAGACAAGAGCTAAAAGCAAGTGTTTGAGACGGAGGCTGAAGAGAGGAGCTGCAGCGATGGACAGTCTGAGGACAGAGATTCTGAACATCAGAGCAAGAAAACATTTTAAAGTAATAATTTAATGATCAACCTGAAGATGAACTGAAGACGTTTCCTTAAAAAATGACTTCAGTTTAAAGTTCTGTTTCAGCCAAGTTAAAAACTTTTCTCTTCTCACATTTGGTTTTATTTTGTTCATGTTTTCTACAAACTGCTGAGTTCACTTTCTTGTTTTGGTCAAACTGTTATTTTCAAAGTTGAGGATGAACTTTCCTTCAGTTCCTGTTTAACCCAGTTATCAACCTTCAGAGCAGCAACTGCTCAGCGTTAAGAATCTGCTGCTTCTTATCAGCTCCTCCTCTCTGACTTAAACCCACAGCTCGGCTCCGTTCTGCTCCCTCCCGTGACAACCGGCCTGTTTCTTCAGCAACAGCACGGAGCCGTCATCCTGCGCGGCCTTCGTGTGATGGCGCCGCTTCATTTGTATCTGTCATAAAGCATCGTCAGCTCGCTCTCCCTGTCGCGCTGCATCAGCCGGTGCGGTGTTGATAAGAGCCGAATGTTCTCGTGAACCCGAAGGCCTGAGGTCAGCGAGGAAAGAGGAGACGAACTGTGGGACGCACGTCTTTACGCTGAGGAGCACCCATAGCTCAAAATCCCCAGGAGCCGCCGACCTCATCGCATTCCCCCACGCTTCTTTAGATTAACATCCGGCCGTGCTGCTCTTCTCGGCCCGGCTCCGAGCGACTTCCACACTTTCTCATCTCCAGCCCTTTCTTTCGATCTTACAAGCGTTGTGCGTTGATTTGTGTGTCTGCGGTCAGAGTGGGCCCTCAACGCGCTGGTTCGAGTCCTGGAAACCGCCATCATCTACGTGTCCTGCAGGTAAACGAGTCAAACGTGAGCAGACGTCTCTTTGTTCGGCGTCACATTGACATCATTTAAATATGGTTATTATCTTCGTCAGTAGGATTTAGTTTCATGAACCCAATAATCTGTCGGGTGCGTCTACTCCCCGAACCCGAAAATCCTGGTTCCATCCTTCTTCTGCTTCTCTCCCGTTGATGTCGTCCATCTTTATTGACTGTGGCACAAAGAGTTCATGGTGACTTTGACCTCAAGGTTTTAATTTAAGCTAATTTTATTTTATTATTAGGTGTAAAGAAAACATAGAAAAGACAATAGCTGTTACTCCATATTTGAGAGTTTCTCTTAAGTAACTGTAAATGTAAATTAAAAGATTCAAACAATTTAAAACTTTAACCCCAAACGAGACAAAGTCATTTTCTAAGAACGGAACACAAAGCTGTACAAATCAATGATGTTGGAGAAAAATATTCACATGTGACTGAATTAATTTATCCAGACACAGCATCCAGTGAAAACCTAATGACCGACGCTCCCTCTTAGTCACAGTCGTCCTCCACCTCTGGCAGCTCACCTACCTCTGAAGTTTCACTTTCCACCTGGGGTTTCGGAAACACTAAAATTAGCCCTCGCTAGAATAATACATAAACGTCTGTCAGGGCTGATTTAGGCCGCGGGAGGACGTGAGCGTCTGAAAACTGATCCTGGTTCTTGGCTCGTCTCCATCTCCGCGTTATGTGGTTTGGATTGTGCAGCGGTTCGACTTGGCCTGATTACGAGTGGGACCAGGATTCACTGTTTGACGTGTTTTGACTTTGACGGTTTACTTACGAAGCTTCTCGACGCTCCGGATCATTTAAATGACGACTCGGAGCTGAAATTCCAAACATGAATTAAGTTTTGAAAATCCACTTTGGGATAGATGGAATTCTTTTTCTCCCTGTTCCACTGGTCACACAGTCGGGATGGAGTCGCTGTGTGTGAACATGGAGCTGAAGAGTTGTAACCTCGGGGCAAGAGGAGCTGCAGAAGGAGGAGAAGAAGGAGAAGAAGGAGGAGAAGGAGAAGAAGAAGGAGCTGCAGAAGGAGAACAAGAAGGAGGAGAAGAAGGAGGCCTGTATCGTTTCAGGAGAGTTCCTGCTCTGAAAACAAAATGAAGGAGTTGAAGTCAGTGTTTTTAGTTATTATATCTGTTTGTGAAATGAATGTATGAAGTCAGATGAGCAGCTCGTCACTGTGAGAGTGTTTCAGAAAGTTCCTGAGCCTCCTGATCCAACAGCAGCTTCTCAATAAAACAGCTGAGACACGTCAGGATGTTCTACAACTCGTCACAGAACAAATTCAATCCTCCATTCTCTGCTCAACCTGATCTCGATAGAATCCATTTTCTGAAAAATCATTTGATGATGAAAAAGGTTGTGTTTAGAATTTATTGGCATCAATTGACCGTGAGTATCTTCCAACATGAGTCAGTCACAGACACGTCAGTGTTTATGTTTGCTCATATGATAACTTTTAATTTACACAAATACTCAGAATAAAAATAAAATAAATGCATGTTTATGTCCTCAATTCATGTTATATATTTACACATAACCTTTTCATGCTGCTCGGCTCTGCCTGCGTCCTCTCTCGTCCTCTGTCGTCCTCCATGTCTCCCTCTCTCAGCTCTGCTGCTGCTTTTAAACCAGAGGACCAATCAGCTAACCTCAGCTGCTCTGATTGATCCTCTGGTTCAGGTGGACGAGCTCTGAGCTTTAACAAACCCAGAGATTCTAATTTAAATTGAATTCTCATCTCTATGTATTTGAATGTGTTGTGTTGTATTTCATCTCGAGCCTGAGTCTGAATAATCAAACAGACAGATTCTCCAGTGAAAATATCTAATGATGGTTTAATTCACTGTCATTTAAAGCTCATTTAACGCAGCAGTGAAGAGCCTGAAGCTTTATTTATTTAAAGCTTTGTTTGGCTGGAACAAGATTAAAATACATAAACTACCTGTTTCTTGCCTGAAGCAGCATAAACAGCATTTTATATTCATCAGAGGTGTTTTCATTTGGGCTGAATTAGTTTTCTCTCGTTCTAATTGAATCTGTCTCAGACTGTTGAACGAGGCGCTACGAGAAAACACTGGTCGGTTTGTTTCACCTCTTCAAATTCACACACACTTCAAACTTTTCCAGAGTTATCAGGTAAGTTTGTGTGGATGTTAGAGTTGAAGTGTGAACACAATAATACATGAGACATCCAGAATATTTAATATAAGAATAATTATAATAATCACTCACCCACGTAAAACACTATTATTAAACTGTCAAAATGAATACGATTATTTAATATTAATTTATAGAAACTTTCCAGGCAGACGTTTTAAGAAACAAGTGATAAATGATGATGACCAGTTCGCCCATCTTCTACTCAGAGAACGTTCCATAACCTCTGCAAACAAAAACCCGTTCTGCTGCAGAGAAAAGTTTTTGATAAAGAAGTTTAAAATCACCAGAGCTTAACAAACAAAAAGCACGAGGAATAAAAAACATCCAAACATTTGTAAAAGACAAAACATGAACATGTTCTACAGATTTACAAACACATCAAACAAACAAAGCATTAAATTAAACAGAATTAAATTAAATACAATTAACAGAAGTTTTGTTCAGAGATGATTTTCTGTTACAGAAGCAGATTCATGGTTTTCACAATATCTGATTGTTTCACTGGATTTTTCTCCATCAGGAGAATCAATCACCTGACGAGTCGTCTCGTCTTTGATATTAAAGTTGTTTCTGTTCGGTGAAACAAGTTCATTCTGACAAATAGCTGCTCTCCCGCAGAAAACCTGGAGCAACTGTTCATCAAATTTCAATTAAAAAAGATTTAGTGGCTCCACTTTTGGCCACGTGTCCCTCAGCGCTCGTACAGGAACTTTCTCCTAATCCGGCTCCACCTGGTTCCAATCTGGGTCCGTTTGTGGGTCTTTATCAAAGCCAGACGCTGTTAGGAACTGGTTTTATCTCCGTGTTTCCCTTTGGTTGTATCTTTGATTCAGATTAAAGAGGCCTCCAGGGGGTCCAGACCCACTCAGGCTGGTGTCCAGCGGGGAAACAGACATTTCAACACTTTGACCCAGATGAGAATATCAGCTTACAGGAGGGAGAAGACCTCTCACCCCCTCACGGACACGGATGTTGGAGTTGATTAGAAATAGATCATGTAATGATACCGTGTGTCAACGCGTGGTATTTACTCACAAACATGTGACTCTGTCTGAATCAGACTTCAACACGGTTTGAAGGGTTTATTTTCTTTGCTGCTAATAGAGGGGAAATGTCAGCGGTAATTGACGCAGGCTGCAGTTGATTACGCAGCTCGAGGTCTGGTTTGTGATGGTGTGACTGGAGCTGCTTTCACACACAGTAGCACTGAGTGCGTTTTTAACTGGGAGCCACCAGACCACGAGGTCTGGCTGCGGGGAGACCACAGAAGAAGAAGCAGGCACGTTACCCAGCAGCACTGTGACGGACGCACCGGTGCTGCTGCGTCGGGCCCTGACAGTCACACAGGACAGAGGACAGTGTTGTGTTGTTGAGAGTCCAGTTGTGTTTGTGTCATCAGCTCAACACCTCCACCTGCCTGTCGCTCACAGGAAGCCTCTCTGTGCTGGAGGATCTGGAAGAATCCGAGTTCTGTGCAGAAGTTTCTGAATTAAAAAACGTTCCTCACAGACCGAAGTACAGAAATAATAAATAAGAACAGAAACATTTGTGTTGTTGGTGACGACACAGAGAAACGTTTAATAAACAAATAAAAAAGAATTACTGTGAATGATACGTTCAATGCAGTACAACATGTTGTGTATGTGCAGTGTCGTCACTGTGTAAATATTTATTGGTAAAAGTAATATTGTGCTTTATTAGTGTAATATTAAAATAATTAAAAAATGATCATGCTAAATGATAATGAATATTATAACAAGACACATTATAACCAGGCAGCCAAAGGCTAAATTAAAATGGTATTAAATCTAAACATTTGTTAATTATGAAGCACATCTAAATAATTAATTCTGCAGATTTAGTTTAACTTCTTTATTCAAATACATGTTGGTCTTTTAACAGAAGTTTTTATTCTGCTTCAATATAAAAATAGAAAGTGAATTCATTCTGGTTTCGTGTTTGTTTGTGTAAACTCGTTCATAAACATTCAGCCAATCAAATCATCAGTTTCCTTTTCAACAGATTACAGAAGAGAACACATTAAGAACAGTTGATGGTTTTCTCTTTGGTCACAGATGAAATGACAGAGATTGATTATAAACTTGTTTCACTTTAACTTTTACTTGAAAAATGTAAATTAAAAAATGAGCTGGTAGACAAACGTGCTGCTGAACTCCACCTTACTGTTCAGACTCTCCTCCCGGGTCGGACTCTCCTTCTCCTCCCGGGTCGGACTCTCCTTCTCCTCCCGGTCACTGATGTGTTGGTTCCTGCAGACGTGTTTACACCGTGTTTATGACTGAGGTTGAACTAAACGCGTTGGCTCCTGCATCACGTCATGTGAAGATCTCAGCCATCGTTAAGTCTGTTATTTGTTATTCCTGAGGCGCGTGTGCAGGTGCAGCTCGTCCTCCCCTCCATTAGAGAGAGAGGACTTCCGTCCTGTCCGCGGGGTCACGTGACACTGTCTCCATGAAGGGCCTTTTGAAGCCTCTCGGGGGGGGGCTCGGGTAACAGCATAATTAATATAATGTATTTGTTAGAATAACACGCCACTGCCTCTGCACAAATGTTGTTTTTGTAGGAGCAGGCCGGAGAGGTGGAGGGTCTTCAGAGATTCAGAGAGGGCTGGCTCTGGGAAGTACCGGGGGGGGGGGGGGGGGGGGGGGGGGGGGGGGGTGCTCATTCAGGAAGCAAAGCACACACATAATATACGTTAACACTAAAATATCACGCTCGCTCAGGGTTCTGACACCGCGGAGTTCGCCTGTATTTGTGTGTTTGCACGAGTGTGTAATTCTCTCTGTATGAGAGCGGAGGCTCCATTAATCATCTGCTTTCAACTGACACCCTCTGCACGAGCACTCTTATCTGGAGAGAGAGAGAGAGGCTGTCATCCACCGCTCTCTCCATCCAGCCCTGACCTGAGGTCACGACCCCCAGTGATAAGATGAAAGCCTTCGCTTGTCATCATCACCTCCCACTCGATCCGTCGCCGCTCCACCTGAACGCAGACGAGCAAATTCCTCTGTGTCAGCAGCCGTTTTTAATTCGGTGCATAAACAATCAGTCAGTTTGCTGCAACTTAAAAAATAAAATCAGTTCATGGTTTGAACATAGGAAGGTGGGGGGGTCCTGTTTATGTCCCGGCCTCGTTTTTGAACGTGACATATGAACGGTTCAGTTTTCACTGAATGAAAATCTCTCCTGCCTCCTCTGTTGACTGATGATTCTTTAAAAGCTTGAAATGTTTGTAGCTTCGGACTCGTTCGGACAAATCAAATCATGATGATGTCACTTTGGAATCAGGGAGATTTAGATTTTTCATTTAGATTTTATAGAATAATCTATAGATGATTTAATAATAAACAAATAATACCAAAGATGGACTTGCGGCCTCAGACTCTGGTTGACTTGTTTTCACAGCAGAGACAGAGGAGGACGCTGCAGTGGGGGGGGGGCGTCTTTAAGA
This sequence comes from Paralichthys olivaceus, assembly GCF_024713975.1. Taxonomy (NCBI): domain Eukaryota; kingdom Metazoa; phylum Chordata; class Actinopteri; order Pleuronectiformes; family Paralichthyidae; genus Paralichthys; species Paralichthys olivaceus. The sequence continues at coordinate 812,309 of NC_091095.1, read as the reverse complement.
ACGTTTGTGTCCCGTAATGTCTCGTGTCTCTGCCGACCAAACCCAGCTCACTTATATCTCCAGAAAATACAAAAACAATGGAGCAGCTCTGTCCACAAACCGAGTCCAGACGCTCCTAATGTGTGCGGGTGTGATTTTACGAAGGTTGGGCGGTTTTAAATCGGGCCGGGGTGTAACTGGAGTGTAGCTCTCCCACTAACTGCCCCCGAACAGCCTAGTTAATTCTTAACAGCCCCCCCCTCACCTTCTCTTTCTCATCTGTGCTGAACCAACTCTCTACGAGTGTTTTGAACATTTAATGGGATCTCTCTCTTCACTCGTAAAGGATCCTCCATGTTCCTACCAGTGTGTGTGTGTGTGTTTGTTTTCATGTGCATGTTAAGGTATGGTCGAGGTTGCTAATGAGAAGCACATGTTTGGGCCAATCGCTCGCTGCGCTGGAAGGGCCAGAGCAGCGAGCAGCGTAGCTCTGACTTATTAAAGGCAGTAAAATTGATGCTTCCTCCTGTTTTCCCAATTAAAGCTAGAAGCCGTCTCTGCTCGGCCGCTCTCCCTCCTGTGATTCCAGGGGTTCACTGAGCACATCTGGATCTCATCGTCGCCGATAAGGCTCCGCTGCACGGCCGGTGACCGAACGTGGCTGGGACCAGCTTTAACTGGACCAGGCTGGTGGGCATGACAGGAGGTCTGTCAGTGGTTCTGGTCCAGCGGAGAGCTTCTCTCTTAACACTTCTCTTAATGAAAAGTCCCCCGGGTCAAACTCTGGTCTGAACTCTGTGAAGTCTCCCAGGCCGGCTCCTCCTCCAGGCCTCCAGCTCTGGTCAGGGGTCAAACTCATAAAGGTCCCGGGCTCACCGACGGTCTAACACTCGAGACCCTCCGACTTTATCTCCTTGGTGCCGCTGCAGACGCTTGATCAGCTCCGTCTGAGGGAATGAGCTGGTTTTTACTGGAGGACGTTAAACACACCTAGAGAAACTAACGCTGTGATGTTGATTAAGTCAGCGACAAATTAGAACGTTTAAAAATATCTTTTTGAGTCGTGCCCCCGCGTCTCATCGCTCCCGTAGGCCTCAGGTCACGTTAGCGCCCACAAGTGGCACAAACCTCAAATCTCTTGCTGCGCTCCAGAGTTCAGAGTTCCCAGTCAGAAATTTAAACTTGAACGCCACCTGAAAATCTAAAAGATGGCTGCTCCACGCATCAACCCTGGACTGGACGTGAAGATGGACACGTCTCTACTTCTGAAGACATTTAGAGTCTTAGTCTGTGCGGTGGCGATCGGGGGGGAGACGGTACGAAGATGATACACAAGCTCAACCAATACTGCAGCCGGCCACCAGGGGGCGATCCAGATGCTTCTTCATCTGGTTTTATGCACAGTCTGTGACAGAACATGAGTGAATGGAAGTTAGATTGTGATGCTCACATCTTTAAAAATACATTTATCAACATTTAATGTTCAGATGAAATGAAACGTCTTCAGCTCCTTGTTGTGTTCTGGCAGCTGAAGAGAGAGATGTTTGTCCTCAGGAGCAGGTGGAGACCAAACCAGTGTTTGAAGGAGCGTGAACATTCGTCCACAGAGGGACGATCATGTCGCTCTGTAACGTGTACAGTTTGTTCCACAGACTACATTAACGTGTGTTTCCACAAACGATGACCAGGAACCTCTGGATAATCCACAGAGCAGCTTTCACCTGAAGACACAGACCCAATGTGACGTCTGTGATCTGTCCAGAGTAACGGCTCAGTGAGAAGGAGATTTTTATCTGTCTCTTAATAATCATTGGCTCCTACTGAAGATCTAAATCTTCAACAATCTCAGTTCCACTTTTAAACGTTGTGTTTTCGTCAAACTGTGAAACTGCAGTCGACTGGAGCTGATTCTGAAGCTGACGCCCGAAAGCATCGCTGCTTTTTAAAAAGACCATTCAGCCCATTAATATTTTCAGAAAACACTCAGCTCTCCTAGATGTGGTCATTGGCGTCCCGCGGAGCGTTACGGCACAACCACTCATTCATCCACGGACTTCCCTCCTCCTCCTCCTCCTCCTCCTGTTTTTGTTGCAGCTGACGAGGGCCAGAGACGGCTCAGCATGTGCATTCTGTCCCACATCAGCAGGGACGACAGATTCAAGTCCATGTTTGCTGACACAGGCTGCATACCGCAGGTAAGACTGGCTAATGTACGCCGCCAGCAGACCAAGACAGACACATTAGCATCGGCCGCTAACGGCATCGGGGAATTAATGCATGAGAAACGGAGCGAGAGAAAGGAACCGAACATCTGGAACCAGAACCCTCAGTCTGCTCTCGCACTGATGACAACTGGTTCCTTCTCTTCTCCTTTTTCGCCATTTCTCCTTTTTTTATTCATCAACCTCAAATGTACCAACGCAAGGTTTGAACGTCGGCACGGACACAAATGAAAATTGAAGTTAAAACAGCTTTGGGCTGATTTCTTTCAGCTTTCGATTGTGGCCCTTGTGTCGGGTGTTGTTGAGCCGCCTCTTGATTGAGCTGACCCGGTCACTCGCTCCTCTCATCATCAGCGATTAGCTAAATGCGCGTTGTGTTTGTTTGTTGAGATTGGGTGTAAATGTCGGCCAGATGTGGCCGGGAGAGTCGGCTGTTTGTTCAGGGGGTCATGTCAGCAGCAGATCTGAACCTCTGGCTCCCCCGTGGCAGAAAGGACGCTGTGGCGAGCAGCAAGGCCAGGATGTGACCTCTGACCCTGCCCCACGGCTCTCCGCTAACCTCCCTCTCTCTAATATTGTCCATCGATCTGTTGCTCAGAGTGAACTCACACCGACATCAATGTGAAACCAAAGCTTCTCATTCTTTCTCCAGGATCTTACACATGGAAACGCTGCAGATGTTTTCATGTGGCGATGAGAAGAAACTGATCAAACCTACGAACATCTGTGGAAATGTAATGAAACCAGTTTAGGTCTTTTCTGAGCATTTTAGAATAAATCATGAAAACAGTTTTCTGTCACTATAACTGACATCACATCATAATGTTGAAGAGAACATACATAAGATATAGGTGATAATTATTATGAATATAAATACTCAGACGTTTAGTCAGAGAGTTTGGATAATGAACAAAGAAGAAGAAGATAATGACCCGTCCCTCCCGTCTTTTTGTTGTTGGTGTATTATAGATATGTTAGAACAGGGAGCTGGATGTTGCTCCTCCTCTCCGCACATCGACCTGGAGCTGCAGCACCTCCAGCACCAACACGTGGCGGTGCTGCACCTTGACGTCGGTTACACGTCCCTGCATCTGTTTGTAAAAACACATCCCACCTTTTCTCCTTCTGTTCTGTTCTCTTCAGAGCTCTCTCTCTTTTATCACTCTCCCCTTCTCCCGCTCTTTTCACGGGTCACTGTCGGTGCTGGATGTGGGGTTTCCTGTCAGAAGTGAGGGAGGCGGTTACAGAGGTGGAGGTGTGGGCGGAGGTGACTGAGCTGGTCGGACTGTGGCGCTGCGGCCCTGACGGGGCCTCCGGTGGCTGTCTGTGGTAAATAAGCAGAGGCAGGTGCCAGAGAGTCTAGACGGGGCTGATTTGGGGTCCGGGGCCCCTGGTATGTGATACCTTACCCAGGCTCGGCCCAGCCGCTCTCTCGCTCTCGCTCTGATTCCTGACTCCTCACAGGGAAGCAGTGCACCTCTGCCCCCTCCCTGCCACCACCCCCACCCCCCAGCTCAGAGCTCTTCCTGTTTAATGTTAAATCAGCAACAGACAGGAGGTGTGTGTGTGTGTGTGTGTGTGTGTGTGTGTGTGTGTGTGTGTGTGTGTGTGTGTGTTGGGGGTGTAAAGGGATGATGCTTGCCTTCCCCTTATCTCCCTCTTTCTCTCTTTAAATCACAAAGCCACACTTTTTATCTCTTTTTTGAATCTGTGGATTTTCTAATTGTCAAACCAGGAGCACACATGAAAACCTCAGTGTGAAGAACCGTCCCTGTAAACATCAACCGTGCAAACAGTGAAGTGGATCCTTTGTCAAATTGTCACCGAGGCTGTGATTCGTGGTGGAAGACGACAGACAGGGACAGACGTGCCTGTGTTGCACTGACGATGTGTGATCTTGTTTCTCTCACATGACAAACACGGGACAGACGGTCTCCGTCCAGAACACCAGAGCAGCTGAGCGGTGCCGCCGAGTCAAACAGATGAGAAATTACACGTGAGTCACAAATACCAGAAGTAGAAAAATCACAAAAGATGTAAAAATGATGCAGGTCAGTGAATCAATGATCTGAGAACATGAAGGTTTGATTAACTGATGACACACAGCTGGAGGAACGTGCAGAGCGGAGAGGCTGCAGGTCCAGGATCAGATCCAGCTACCGTCAGGTGATGAGTCAGTCAGAGATGTTTTAAAAGCTTGTCGTTGATTTCCCAGAGATTTAAATAAATACAAATATTAAAGAGTTCCTCCACAGTTTTATTCTACAGATTGTTTTGGGTTCGTCTCCCTCTTCCTGTTTCTGTGTGAGAAGAAGCAGGAAGCGTTTGTGTGTCTACGTCTCCTCCTCGGTGGTTTTTCTCTCGTTCCTCGTTCTGTTCAGTGAGACCAGAGCTTCATGGTTTCTGCTGCTGAACGCTGCTCCACATTCATTCTCTGCAGAATCCCTCCATATTCACATTATACTTTTGGTTTCCATAGTAACTCGTAGTCCTGCCCTTCCATCACTGTTTCCTCTCCTCTGTGTCTCCATGGTAACTTCTTTAACCTCTGGATTTGGTTTCTGCTGCCTGGGATTGGACTCGGTCGAGGTTGAAGTCAGATTCTTGTGTTTGATGTTTTTCTTTCTGCGGCAGGAATATAACCAGGTTTTCTGTGGGGAGGGGGAGGGGCAGCGAGTGTTTCACCTCAGAAGAGGAAATGTAGAAAGTTGTCTCATCAGCGACAGGACACCTGTCTCTTGTCTCCTGTCTTCTGTCCCTCCACAGAGCGACCACATCCTCATCCCTACGACTCCCATCAATTAACCTGAAGCTCTGAAATGTCTCAAAGCCAAACTGTTGTCCTGAGTCCTCTCTGTTATTAACTCAATGTGCCTCCATGCACAGTCAAAGAGAGAGATCAGTGAAGGCTGCTGCATCATCTGTGTGAGTGTGAAGAACAAACCTCTGAACATCTAACAACATCTAACTTTAACATTTTAAACCTGCAGTGTGGAACGTTTGTCCGTAATAGTCTCTAAATACACATATATATAAAAACACTCTTGGGGCCCCTGCAGCAGCACCCCCCCCCCCAAAAAAAATATTTATTTAAATTGAATTAATGTGTGAGAGATTCAGTGAGTCTGTTAATCTGAAATCTCCTCATGCTGCTCATTTTCCTTTTCCTACAAACATCCAACACTTGGATCCTCTCGATCCTCTCGATCCTCTCGTACAGTCGGAGGCCGTCACCTCCTGCTGATGTTCAGACAAATCTGACATCAACCATTAACAACCCATGAATCAGCTCGTGTGACTGACAGGTGTGGTCAGCTCGCAGTCACGCTGTGATCGCTGCCAGACCTCAGATCAGCGTAATTAGCTGTAATTTATAGCCGAGCAGAGCAGAGGGGGCAGAGGAAGTGTTTCATTGAAATTATCAGTGAGACCTATTAAACTGTGAACCACATGAAAGGCTGCTGACGGAGCTCTGGAGTGTGTCAGCGGCTGGACAGCAGAGGTGAGAGAGAAAGCAGACGCACACTCACACACACACACTCACACACACTCACACACACATCTACTCGTTGTGTGCAGCGTCCTCTTGGCAACACACACCCAGAACTGTGCAGTCCTGAGACGTTGCTCTTTGATCATCGTGGACAAACACACGCACACAAGCAGCTTTGTAGACGCTTCAAGTGGGACAGAGGCCGAATTCACCGGGATATTATTAGCGCGGCCACATTTCCAGAGGAAAACTCTGAAACGCTCCCTAAACAGTTTTGCACTTCCTCACCCCGATGTGATGAGCTCACTCTGTCATGAGCTCAGCTGCTAATAACTGAACTAATTTACGAAGCTGATTCCTCAGTCGCAGTCATGAAGCTGTTTCAGCTGCTGATGAATGCGCCTCCTGCAGGTGGAGGTGCTGGAGGTGGAGGTTTCTGTCGTGAGATGGTCAATAGGCCTGCTTGAGTCCTGGGCCTCGGGTGGCTGTCAGGCCCCATGAGTCTCTGCTCTGCGTCTGAATGATTAATCTCTCAGGCCGGGGCATCGCAGGCCTCAAAGGTGCCTTTATCACCCACCCCCCCCCCCCCCCCCACCCCCCCGTCAGCCCCTGCAGAGAAAAGAAAACACCGCTCTGTGGCCGGACTCCTCCAGTCGGCCCGGGTGGAGGTGAGCTGCAGTGGAGACGACGGCCGTGCACCAACAGTTCCCCTCTCATTCTGCGTCTGCCACAATATTCTACCGTTCCGACTTTCTGCCACAAATACTGGAAACTCGGCCTCAGACGTCTCACGCTGGACGTTTCTCACCATCCGACCGGAGGAGTCTTCCTCCTGGAGTCACACGTCTCGTTCCTCCTGTTTCAGGTTCAGATGATCATGATATTTACGTGTCATGTGTCAGTGGGAGAAAAACATTCATGACCACTTCAGGGTTCGAATGTTTCTCCTGATTCCACCGTCGATTGAAGGCCAGGAAACCGCCCGGGATCCGTCAGGAGGAGCTGGACGTCTGGAACATTCTGCAGAAGAAGATGCATCAACCTCAGCAGGTTTCAGATCGTGTCTCCATGTAACGTGACGTGTCAGAGGCTGAATCAGTTGTTCCAGAGGTTCCACTGGTACAACTGTCTGATGAAATCACAAATACATTTGTATCCTGTGTTTTGTTTTTGCAAATGAATCACACTGAACTCCGACATGGACAAAGACAATATTACCATGAGAGCATCATTAGTATATTTTTCTAAACATCACAGTGAAATAACTGTAACCTTCTCAACTTTGCACGTCTTATTTTTTAGAAGCCACTTGATCCAAACCACAGACATAAAGATGGACGACGTGTCTCCGCTTCCTCCTCACAACTTTTTTACTTCACTGCTTCAACATGTTCAACAGTTTCAGCAGAGTGAACTTCTACCTGTCCACAGCTTCTGAACCCGACCCTGCAGACACGTACCCGCTCCGCCGGCCTCCTGCGTGCGGAGCGCGGTGGTGGATGTGAGGAGGCGATGGAGGCCGTCGGCCGGGCAGCTTGTCCTCGTCTGGGTCGGAGAGGAAACACTAAACTGTGAGTGTCGCAGTCGTTGGCTGGTCCGCCGACCATGAGCCGCGCTGCTCTCATTGTTATTCTCAATCACGATTTGCGGATCTGTGCCGTTGAACCCGGCCGGGCCTGGGTCAACAACCCTCACCGGTCCCAGAAGGCATCACTCCACCCTCAACAGCAACACTGGAGCTTTGAGAACAAACACCCTCGGGCCGACTCCACGTTCCTGTCTCTCTCCTCCAGCCCACATGTTCCTCTCATTCCTCTGCCGATATATCAACCACTTTGGTCCCAGACATTCCTCAGAGAAACACGACACTGAAGCCAGGGAATTCAGAATCAATCAACGTTATCACTGAAACGGACGTTTGAGTTTCGTCTCAAATGCGTTTTTAGTCCCGGTATCGAGCGGCAGCTGATTCTTGATGTTGTGGAGATGATGAATAGTCGAGGAAGTAAAGAGTTTATTGTGAGTCATTTGTCTTATTTATTATCAATCCTCTGCTTGCGTGCGATAAAGCTCATGTCGAAGGTTTTTTTCTCACCAGGAGGAATGTTTAGCTTGGCTGCTGCCGAGAGGCCGAACTGTGACGAGTCCACGACACAGTCGAGAGAGAGAGCGAGAGAGAAATCCCTTCACTCGTTTCTTTATTGTCTGTTTTTACTCTCTCTCTCTCGGCTTTGTAACCGATACCTGTTTAAATACACTGCGAGCGCCCGGGGAATTGGCGTCTGAGAGACTGTTTTAATTTGGCCGCTGTACTCTGAGTGATCCAGGTTAACATAATAATCAAAACCAGCTCCGCAGCTTATTTTAAACTACGTGTGAAACATGGTGTGAATGGGACCTTTTGAAATGGACTCAATACTGTACAGTCACTGATTAGAAGGAATAATGATGAGCAGGTTTACAGCAGGAATCTAATTCACAGAATCAAGACAAAACTATTTATCTGGTTATAACATCCAGTCGAGAGGATTTCCTTAATAATGATTTATATCGTAATCAAACGCAGTTTTCAGAGTTTTCCTTTCACACATGAACACGGAGGATTCAGGTGCAGTCGATCCGAGACAGGAAGTGACGTGTTCATTGTGCTGTAGAGACGCCATCGTCGAAGACCAAATGAAACGCAGCGTTGATTAAATCTACAGGTTTGAAAATATCACGACGTGTCTTTATAAACTTGTATTCTGTGTAATGACCAGCAGAGGGCGACTGCATATTGAAGCATTTCAATAAAAAAGAAAATATCGACCTCAAGGTGATTTTAAAGATTTTTTATTAAATTCCGAACGTTTTGAATTCTGAAGTGCGCACCAGGCTGTGAACCTCAAAAGGTTAAAGATGGAGACAGAATTCGCTGAAGCGTTGGCGGCGCTGCATTCAGGTATCGAGAGGTGTCCAGTGAATACGCCTGAACACAGACGCACCAACAGCAGAATCAATGAGGCTTTGAGCGGCTCCAGGATGTGACGCGGCGCCACAGAGCGAGGCGACGCACAAATAAAGGAAGAGAAGGAAAAGCAGAACGCCGCCGCAATCAGGTGAGACGTGGAGATACGCAGGAGGGAGGGGCAGCAGACCTGGCCCTTTACTCGTTGGTTAGCTGTAACCTGAGCGGTGACAGCAGGGGCAGATCAAAGCGGGGCCCCCGATGGGGCCCAGGAAGACTCAGGCACAGGGGGGCCGAGGGGTCATGTCGAGGGAGGAAAGAGGCCTGATTCCCTTTCCTGCTCCCTGCAGAGGAATGTTCTCTGCGGGATGGGACGCGTCCCCGCCCCTCCTCTGGGACCAAACCGCCCTTTTCAGGAACACTGGGCCTCTTTGTGTAGCCCCCCCCCTCCCCCCCTCCAGGACCTCAGCCCGTCACAACGACACGTGAAGGAAGAAGGTGGCTGACAGGTTGATTTGCATATTGAGAACCATCAGCTGTGTCGGTGACGCCCGGCGCTCCTCAGAGCTGCAGCAAAACACTTCCTGTACAAAGTTACCTGGAACACAAGAGAGTTTCTCAGATCCATCGTTTAAGAACTTCTGCGGGTTGTTTTTCTGCGCTGGTGTCGTTATAACACGAGGGTCCGATCAAACAAGATTATCAGTCCGAGCCGATGCAGGACGACTCAGGGTTCGACAGTGGAGACGTTTCAGACAGTGTCTCACAGGAAGAAGAATTCAAATCATTTATTTCCTCTGGTTCTTTGAGTTTTTAATTCATGAAACTGATTTTAAATTGTTCGGCACTCGACAAAACGAAAACAACAAAACTTAAAAACTTAAAAAAGTAAAGGTAAAAAAATAGATTTTTAGTTTAACATCACATATTAAATCAGAGATCATCTATGGACGAGTGCTCACCTGCACATCATTTCATAAACTAAAGATTCCTGGAATTTTATTGTGAAATGATCCAAATGACAGAAACCATCTTTAACTTGGATTTTTTAAACTTTGATCCATGTCCCATCTGCTACCATGGAGGAGGCGTGGTTTATGACCTCCAGATGAAGACTTCTGGTGAGCTGTCATTCTGTCTGTGGTTCAACCTGACCCATGATTCCATCTTCAGTTTGAACCTTTTTCACAGTTTCACAACATTTTATAGATTAAACATGAAAACTAGCTCCGGCCCTGGTTGTTGTAAACATTTTAAACCTCCGGGCCGGGGTGGGGGGGGGGGGGGACCAGCCGGCCTCAGGAGCAGGCGGCCGGATGGTGACTCAGACTCCCAGAGTTCCTCAGCCTCCTTTAGCTGCTTCTCAAATCCCCTCTGACAGCCGTAGCGTGCGGAGAGGAAAAAAGACATATTTCTGTTCCGAGAGGCGGGAGGGCAGATAGTGATGGAGAGGGGGTGAAGGCAAAACAGGGGGGAGGTTGGGGGGGGGGGGGGGTCGGGATATGCTGCAAGCTGTGTAACTGATCGCTGGAAGTGATTTGGCTAAAAACAACACGTCATTATAGGCGCTCGCAGGGGCAAAGCAAACAGCTCGTATTTTAGAAGAGGACGACGGGCCGGCCGCGAAACGCTCCTTCACCCAGAAGGACAAGACGCGGATACGTGTGCGATGGCAGCGTCATCCATCAGGGCCCAGTTTATCCATCAAACCGCTCCGTGCAGACGAGGCGGCCCGGGGCCCGTCGCCGTGACCCACAAAAACCCGTCCAGCAGCTGGACAGAAGATGGGGCGTGAAATCAGCCCCCAGCCGCTGCATCCACATCCCCATAGTAACTGATTTACACGCCGTAGCTCGGGGTCTTTTATCATCCCCCCCTTCAACAGGCCCCTGGTTGTCGAGCGGAGGGCCACGTCCTCCAGGTTTGGCCGTCAGCCTCTGCTCTCGTCACAGCGCCGTGTTTTGACATCTCTGGTTTTTACGGCTTGGCCGCTCCGCTGTTGAGCCCTGAAGCCATTAGCAGCCTGTAACTCAGACTCGCTGTGGACGTCCAACACCTGCATCAGGACATGAATATTACATGGACTCGTCAGGAGCCTCCGTCCCTGCAGAGCTGGGCCTCTGGGGTCCGGGGGGGGGGGGTTTCCCTCAGAGATGTCTGGTGTCAGAGCTCCATCTAGTGGTGTGTGTTCATACAGTTACTGACGGTCCCTGAGCGTCCCTCGGATCAACATTCGTCTGTCGGCCTCGACCAGCTGTGAGTCGGGGTCAGGGATTGGCTGAGGTCAAACTTCTGTACTGGACAGGCTCGGCACCTTGCTCCACCCCCTGCTCCTCCAAATATGGCTTCTTGTGGCTCAGAGCTGAAGATCTGAAGCTTCAGAGCCGAAGATCTGAAGCTTTAGATCTGCAGCTCACAAACCAACAGGTGACGTCTCGGTGACGCACAAACACCAGAGTCCAAATTAAACACTTCTATTAAATTAAAGAATTATTATCTGAGATGGTTTTTTCTACTTTTTGACTGTTTTATTTTTATAATTATTCTTTTGACTCTTCTTTGACTCACACAAACTTAAAATAAGGTTTTTAACGTTGTTTTAAATATAGAAAATCCAAAAGACTCATAATGAAAGTGAAATGTAATAATGAAGATGTTCAAACCTTTCAAAGCTGCACTGAATATGAACGACAGGTTTTAATTAAAGCTCAGTGAACTCAGTTTGTTTTGTCACCAGTCGCCTGATGTGACGACTCAAACATGAATTCAAGAAAAGAAATAACAGGATATTGAGATTTCATAGACGCAGCTCATAAACATTATAAAATATTTATGTCTCTGTCCCTCTCCCACACTGAAGACACATCAGTGGACTGAATGAAAACCAGGCTCCGCATTTAGACGTCATCCATCTTTATTTGACTGTAACTTGAGTCAGACCGTGAACGGCCTTTATTGAGTTATCTTGAGAAATGCTTTTTAAATATGAACAAATGTAAAGGAATCTGTTTTTTTCTGTCTCGTCTTGATGTGCCTGCAGCGCTGCGCTCCAGCTGAAATAAGAAACGCTTCTTCTTCTGTGGTGCAATAATTCAAATGAATGGAAGGAGTCTGGTGTCACAGATGGAGGCTCGCGGACTCACAGCGTTTTTGTTCTGTTCACTGCGACTGGTTCAAACTTGTTGTGGTTCATAAAAATTTGTTTTACTGGCAAATTAAACCATTTATTATTTCTGCTGCTTCAAAATCCAAACCAGAGCGGACACAGAACAACTCAGATAGATTCATGTTTTATTAATTATTATTATTTCCAGTTTCCATTAAACATTCATGTGAACAGTTGATGGTCAAGTCGTCTCTAAACGTTCTCTACAGGTAAAGGCACTTTACATCCAGCCTCGCTCTGTCCTCATGACGTTTAAGGCACGTGAGGACGACATGGACATGGAGGCACTTTGAGACGTTTATTCTTTCAGATACAAAAAGAAAAATCCTTCAGTGGCTCAAAAAGAAAAATCACAATGAAGAGCAAATGTTCAGCTGTGGTGTGGATCTGGCAGAGCTACTGATTTAGATCACACAGTCAAATATATTAAAATGTGATAAAACATATTGGTGTCGCCAATAAATCAGAATGTGTGTCAGCGCGAACGTGAGCTCCTTTAAAATAGACTCAATAGAATTTAATTCACAATCTTCTGTCATAAAAATGTCTAAATCTAAAGTTTTCTAAAAACTGTTTGGTGCTAAAAGAGTTGAAAAGAAGTCAATGAATGAAACAGAAGAAACTTGATGATTTGTGTAAATGATGCTTTGTATAAATAACTTCATGTCATGCATATGTGTTGAATGTTTCCTCGACGAGGACGGAGAGGAGCAGATGTTCAGGTCTGTCAGAAAAGTCACTGTCATGGAAATAATTTGGTTCTTTGAGCAGACGACACAAGAACGTCCTCAAATACTTGGTCCTGCTGAAAGATCACACGTCCTCTGATGCAGCCGGGATCGCTCTCCATGTTTTAGTCTTCTTTTGGAATCCCGCTGGGGTAACGCTTCACCAGCTCCTCCACCTCGATCACCTCCACCACCAGGTCACGGATGTCTTTGATGCAGTCCAGCGGTTGAGGTCCGGGGCTGGACGCGGCCTCCTCTGGGGTAGGGGCCTCCTCTGGGACAGGAGCCTTCTCCAGGACAGGGGCCTCCTCTGGGGCAGGGGCCTCCTCTGGGGCAGGAACCTTCTCCAGGACAGAGGCCTTCTCTGGGGCAGGGGCCTTCTCTGGGGCAGAGACCTTCTCTGGGGCAGGGGCCTCCTGTGGGACAGGGGCCTCCTCTGGGACAGGAGCCTCCTCTGGGACAGGAGCCTTCTCCGGGACAGGGGCCTCCTCTGGGACAGGAGCCTTCTCCGGGACAGGGGCCTCCTCTGGGACAGGAACCTTCTCCGGGACAGGGGCCTCCTCTGGGACAGGTTCAGAGGTTGGAGCATCTGTTGCTTCAGCCTCTGCGCTCGCTCCTGCTCCGACGTCCTCGCTCACACTGACATCACGGCTCACTGCCTCCGTCTGGGTCTGAGGAGGCTCGGTGCTCTTGGCCTCAGGGGCGTCGTCTGAGCTCACAGGTGATCTACTGAGGTCGTCCTCCAGGACATCGGAGGTTGTGGAGACTTCGTCCCCGCTGCTCTGCGCGACTTTGACGTCTTCACTGCCCTCGGACCCCAAGTCTGAGGGCGGCGACTCGCTGCCGACTGACACATCCAGAGAGTTGAGGCCTGAGACAGTGATTGGTTCTGCTTCGTCTCCCATCACGCCCAGGCTGAAATCTCCAGGTATGTCTGCAGCTGCCTCACCACCAGGGGGAGCCTCTAACGAGACTCCTGAGCTCTGGCTCTGTGCGTCTCCCTCCCTGACGGCTGCGAGCGGAGAACCACCTCCCCCTGAAGCAGCTTCTGTTTGTGCAGCTTCTTCTCCAACATCTGTCTCTAAACTTTCTGCAGCTGCTCCTGCTTCTTCTCCAACATCTGTGCTCGTCTCCACTTTCTCTGTCTGGACAGAAATCACGTCCTCTTGGATCACAGTCTCTGGAGCTGCTGCCACACTGACGTCTTGTGTCTCATTCTGAGCGGTTGTGTCTTTTAAAACTGTCGTCTCAGGTTGGACGGGGACGTCTGCTTCTGCCTTCACAGTCTGGACGACCTCCTCTGCTCTGGGTGCAGGTGTCTCACTCTCCTCGCTGACGGCGACACTCTGAGCCACTTCTATTTGTTCCACTTCGCCCAGAGGCGTCTCGATCACTGTCACGTCCGTTAAGCCTGCACTCTGCGGCGCGTCTTTCTCTACCTCCTTCCTCTCGTCCTTCCGGGGGATGGAAGACAGACCATTGGCCAGAGGAGAGGGCGGCTGGGGCTCGTAGTTGGTTTTAGCAGGGGAGGCCAGCGACATGGCGGGGCTGCCCGGCGTGGAGACGGACGGGGAGGAGAGGCTGGAGCAGCTGACCAGGTCCCTGCTCTCTGTGAACAGGTTGTATTTCTTCAGGCTGGCCGCCTCCTTCACCACTGCAGGACAAAAAGAAAACAGGAAGGATTAGAGGTGTCTCGTCTCCACGTCTTCAGCGACCTGCGGCCGTCACTAGTGTGTCCCTCTGTACCTTTGGTGACCTCCTTGTCCAGCATTTGGAGGAGGATGCTCTCATAAACGTTCTCGACATGGATGAAGTTGGAGTGGTCGGCGTCGATGAACTGTTCCAGACCCTGAAGCTCCTGCAGAGACAAACGCACACGTCCAGATGTGGAACTCTTTCTGAAACTTCACCACATGAGACGCAGCGGTGCGGAAACCATGACAACACCAGGGTTGGTTCAGTGTCTAACCTGAACTCAAACTTTCATTTGGGCTGATTTAACTTTTGCACACGTCCATAATGTCCAGACACAAGGGAGTGAGGGACAGAGTAAGACAAACTCAGCACAGCTACATTCACTTCATCGGGCTCAGGTCAGTTCTCTCTTGGGCTCAGGTCGGCTCTCTCCGAGACGAGGCTGAGTTGGAAAAGTTCTGGGAGGAAACCTAAAAGTAATCGTCCAAAAGATTCTCACCGAGACGCTTCAGGGCTCGAACACGTGACACGTGACTGTCGCCGTGTTGTTTTCACACCGTCCTCCTCAGACGTGACACTTTTAATAACTCGTGTTTTACAAAGTGAAGGTTTTTATCTGACGCTACAACTGATCCATAAAAATCAATGGTGTGGTATTTATAGCAACGGAATGTGTGTGTCGTCATGTTTACATCATACGTGTGGTTCTAATGTGCGTGTGTTGGACTCACAGTCTTGCAGGTGGGGGCCAGGTTCTTCTTGATGAAGGGCAGCGTGATGGAGACGAGCGCCTCCTGGAAGATCCTCTTCCTCACTGAGCTGCTGTCGTAGTCGTATTGCTGCAGGAGACGAGAGGTCAAAGGTCGATATGAATTTTTTCTTGTGTGTGAGTTCAGTAAAAATCATTCTGGTATTTAATGTTGTGTCCCAAAATACAAACTGTGAATATAAAATAATGTCTACAAAACTCCATGTGGGTCAGTTTTAAATCTCACATTTCTAATTTGCCGGTAAAACGAATTAAAAACGAATAATTCCTTTAATTTAAACTGTTCAGATTCAGATTCTTTGGGTTTTGTGTCGTCGTGTTGTGAAAGACAAACGGACCTTCAGCACTCTGTGTTTGGCCTTTTCCAGGGCGGAGGCGGCGTTGTCGGGGTTGTCCTGCACGGCCTTGTGCAGCAGCTGCTCGAACGTGTAGGCTGCGTTCTCCATCAGCTGAAAGAGACGAGCTCACGATCAACAGCTGGAAAATATCACGTGACGAGTCAGAGGCGTGAACCCACACGTCAGAGTCATACAACATGTTGAGTCATCAACTGAGTCTGAGCAGAGCAGACATGACGTAGTGTGTGTGTGTGTGTGTGTGTGTGTGTGTGTGTGTGTGTGTGTGTGTGTGTGTGTGTGTGTGTACCCGCTGCAGGTCGATCTGAGCGCTGTGGATCACTACAGGGATGTTGGAGAAGGAGAATCTGTCCTGCAGGTGCTGCAGCTTCTCCTGCAGCGAGCCGATCTTCTGGTAGCAGCTCAGCAGGTTCGGTCTCGACATGACGAAGACAGCCTGTGAGACAAAGAGGAGGGGACACATTTGTCTCTACATGAAAACCTCTGCATCACTGGGATCCAAACAGAGTCAATCACCACATGTGACAGCAGAGGGCGCTGTCGCTCTGTCACAGTTGATGTGGATGATGTTAGAGAGTTCTCCCTCTCTCTCTCTCTCTCTCTCTCTGTCAGTCTGTGTGTGTGTGTCTCTGTCAGTCTGTGTGTGTCTCTGTCAGTCTGTGTGTGTCTCTCTGTCAGTCTGTGTGTGTCTCTGTCAGTCTGTCTGTGTCTCTCTCTCTCTCTGTCAGTCTGTCTGTGTCTCTGTCAGTCTGTGTGTGTGTGTCTCTCTGTCAGTCTGTGTGTGTCTGTCAGTCTGTGTGTGTCTCTGTCAGTCTGTGTGTGTGTGTCTCTCTGTCAGTCTGTGTGTGTCTGTCAGTCTGTGTGTGTCTGTCAGTCTGTGTGTGTCTCTCTGTCAGTCTGTGTGTGTCTCTCTGTCCGTCTGTGTGTGTCTCTCTGTCCGTCTGTGTGTGTCTCTCTGTCAGTCTGTGTGTGTCTCTCTGTCAGTCTGTGTGTGTCTCTGTCAGTCTGTGTGTGTCTCTCTGTCCGTCTGTGTGTCTCTCTCTCTCTCTCTCTCTCTCTCTGTCCGTCTGTGTGTCTCTCTGTCAGTCTGTGTGTCTCTCTGTCCGTCTGTGTGTCTCTCTGTCAGTCTGTGTGTGTCTCTCTGTCAGTCTGTGTGTGTCTCTGTCAGTCTGTGTGTGTCTCTGTCTCTCTGACTGCGTCTCTCTCTGTCTTTGAAAGAAAAGAAAAAGACATTTCTCTCTGTAATGTGTTTTATATCAGTGCGTCAGATTCAGTTTTCAGTGTCAAACCAGAGGAGAATAAATCTGAACAAACCTTCTTCAGTTCCTCTTTGTCTCCTCCCACCAGGACGTCCTGACAACTGTCCATCATGTTCTCGCTCAGCTGTCGTCCCTCCTGGAAACCCGAGCTGATTGGCTCCATCAGCTCCTCCAGGATGGAGCCCAGGTACGGCTGGACCGACTCCGAGCACAGCTTCTCCGCTGCCTCCGACACTTTGGCTGCAGGAGGAAGTCAAACATTTCCTTGAATGAGACTCTGCCATCATGTGGCGCCCCCCCTTTCACCACCATCCCCCCAGAGGCAGTTTCATTCCCATGAATCACAGAGGAATGCAGCTCGTCCTGTGTCTGACAGCTCAGTCTGAACTTTACCTTGGACCTTTTCCTCCAGCTGACGTCTGGATCTGAGGATCTGGTCCATGTCGGAGTGGATCAGCACTTCCTGCTGCCGCACAGACCTCCGACATTCCTCCTTCAGCGCCGACAGTCCCTCCAGAAGATGCTCCTGGACAAGGATGTACGCCGCCTCCACCGTCTGCGTCCAGTCAGAAGACGATTCATGGATGAGTCAGTGAAAACATTTCAAGTCTGAATCATTCTATAAAGTTTCTGGTTTACACGTGACAAGTTATTCAGGAGAAGACGACGAAGAGGAGGAAGTCTCCACGGTTTGACTCACAGCGAACCAAACTCTCTTCTTCTCCATCTTCTTGGCTTTGAGACGAGGCAGCATGTCTTTCTCCAGAGACGGAAGCAGCTGCTCCATCACCACATTCGCCATCACCTAAAAAACACAATGCAATCATCCATCAGAGACGATTTTATCTGGGGTGTCTAAACCTGATGACAGTTTGAAGTGAGACAGTGAGACAGTCAGACAGTGAGACAGTCAGACAGTCAGACAGTGAGACAGTGAGACAGTCAGACAGTGAGACAGTGAGACAGTGAGACAGTCAAGACAGTTTGAAGTGAGACAGTCAGACAGTGAGACAGTCAGACAGTGAGACAGTCAGACAGTGAGACAGTGAGACAGTCAGACAGTGAGACAGACAGTGAGACAGTGAGACAGTCAGACAGTGAGACAGACAGTGAGACAGTGAGACAGTCAGACAGTGAGACAGTCAGACAGTGAGACAGACAGTGAGACAGTGAGACAGTCAGACAGTGAGACAGACAGTGAGACAGTGAGACAGTCAGACAGTGAGACAGTGAGACAGTCAGACAGTGAGACAGTGAGACAGTGAGACAGTCAGACAGTGAGACAGTGAGACAGTCAAGACAGTTTGAAGTGAGACAGTCAGACAGTGAGACAGTCAGACAGTGAGACAGTGAGACAGTGAGACAGTCAAGACAGTTTGAAGTGAGACAGTCAGACAGTGAGACAGTCAGACAGTGAGACAGTCAGACAGTGAGACAGTGAGTGTGTGTAAAGAGACAAAGACAGGTCACTGCAGCGTTTCTTTCAGCTCACTGAAGTTTTCAGATTCATATTAAAGTTAGAAGAGTGAGTAGATCCTCAGAAGAACTTTAACAGGAAACAAAACATTCAGCTCTGACCTCTGACCTCTGACCTGAACCATCACTGCTCCGACCAGCAAACTTCACAACCTGCTCACAACAACTTTTAGCTTATTGTGTCTGTGGCACTAGATGATGTCACCAGGGTCACCAGGGTCACCAGGGTCTCCCCCACACAGCCAGAGACAAACCTGCTCTTCAGCTTCTTCATTGAAGAACATAAACTCAAACAAACACAAGTTGTCCAACTGCTTCTGCTGATGGCAGCAGCTGAGCTCTGACAAGTGTCTTCTCATGTCTCTTCTCCTGTGTCTCTCTTCCTGTGTCTCTCTGTTCCTATGTCTCTCTTCCTGTGTCTCTCTGTCTCTTCTCCTGTGTCTCTCTTCCTGTGTCTCTCTGTCTCTCTTCCTGTGTCTCTCTGTCTCTCTTCCTGTGTCTCTCTTCCTGTGTCTCTTTGTCTGTCTGTCTTCCTGTCTCTCTGCTGCTGCCTTTTGAATCCAGGGAGAGTTAATGGACTAACTAACCTCAGCTGTGTCGATCATTTCTCCCTGGTTCACCTGGATGTTCACTGAGACTCCTCCACTTTGATTGTTGGACACACACACACACACACACACACACACACACACACACACACACACACACACACACACACACACACACACACGCACACACGCTGTCAGCACAACTGATTTGTGATGTTGCAGCTGTGGTTATGAAACAGTGAAAGTATTTATTTTGTCTCTGCTGCATTTCATTCATTCCTCAGCTCTGACCCGTGTGTGTGTGTGTGTGTGTGTGTGTGTGTGTGTGTGTGTGTGAGCACCAGCGTGTGCACATCAGTATGTGTATTTACTGCACGTGTGTTAGGAGCAGAAACAACAGGAAGCGTCCGACAAATTAACTCCACAACACAAACTTCCTTCCAGCTCGTTCTGAACAATGTGAGCGAGCAGCGAAACAAAGGAGCGTTGATGAAGCCGCGGCGTCGCCATCGCTTCGACCGTCACTTCAACCTCAACATCTGCTTCGTGAATTTTTTTATCGTCTCCAAGATCGAGTTCATCAGGGAACAAAACGAGAGCAGAGGCAGCGGAGGGTGAAGAGAGAGAGAGAGGACAAAGACGTGAACTTATGTAGAACTGGTTCCGAATGTTTTAACATGTTTAAGACTTTTTAATTGTTCCTTCAGACCCTGTGTAAATCGTACGTACCCTGACATCACTTCCTATCAGCATGTCCCACGCCTCATATCTGCCCTTGTCCTGTCTGTAGAGCTGGATGGCTTTGAGGAAGGCCTGAACCTCGCACGTCCTCTTCTTCAGGAAGTCTGACAGCGAGGGAAGACACGAGAATCAGGTCAGTCACAGTCGAACCAGCAGAGCCGTGACGTCACATCTTTCTGCTGAGTTTAAACGTGAAAGCTTCGCTCTGCTGCATCCGAGGTCCTTCCCTCAGAGCCTGTTGCCGTGGTAACTGTTGAAACTGCAAATCAACTTGTGATCTTGTGAAATGTGAATTCCCTGCAGGAAGCCCCAGAGTTTCCTCATTAACAAGGACGGAACTGAGGTTTGAAACCGTTGGGTCGGTTTAAAGTGAAAATCTATTTTTACCTCCAACATGTGTTTGTTTTGTCTGCGTCTGAGGCTTTGCTGCGTCTTACCTTGGTTCTGGTGTCTGATGCAGTCGGACAGGATGGACAGGAAGGCGTCCTGTTTCACCTGCTGTTTGAAGCAGAAGTACGAGTCTCTCCTGTACGGCAGACGCAGGTAAACCGGAAACTGACCCGGCATCCCCGACAGAGGCGGAGCAAAGTCCTCGTTCACAACTGAAGCACAAAAACACACAAAGCTCTTACGACACACAACTGGTCAGGTGACGTAATATCCAGAGGAGTCTGGAGAAGAGAAGCTCGGACAAATCAAAATACTTTTTATCCAGTTTGAGGTCACATTTTTATGATGCACTTTTTAGATCTTGGTGGTTTTAACTCTGCGTTTGAAGCTGATGAAGGATTTTAGTCGTCGGACGTCTGGATCTGAAGTTTTCACAGAAACGAGCTGAGCGAACGTTAGCAGCAGCTCGACTCCTCAGAGAAACTGTGAGTTTAACATGAAGCTGCTTCATTCACTGTTTTTACTGCAGTGAATCAGCTGCTGTTGGTTTTGGAGGAGGAGACGTCTGAGGAGAATCCAGATAAAAACCTCCTGAACCATCAACACTGAGGAGAAGACTACAACTCCCATCATCCCTCACTGCTGCACCATGATAACAAACTCTTGCTGTATTGCTCGGAGAAACATTTATTAATAAAAACACTTAATTCTTACTCACTGGTCTCGTCAGGAAAACACTTGTCCACCATAGCCATGTACTTCTCCTGTGTGGTGAGAACAGTGCCCCCTGTGGGCAGCAGTTTGTGTCGCGGAGGAACTCCTTTCACAAATGTCTGAGGGGAGGAGGAGGAGGAGGAGGAGGAGGAGGAGGAGGATGAAAACAAACTGTACTAACCACTCTTGTATTGTTTTCGTGATGTGGAGTTTGGGCGTGGCGCTCACCTCCAGGCTCTCGTGACACTCCAGGCAGTAGTTGGCTCTCACCACTACGTACCTCTCCCTCCACTTCCTGGTGTCGTCGAAGTAAAGGACGACCTCCTCGTACAGAACCTCGCCCTCCTGAGGAGTCTCCTGAACACGAGGAGCAGAACCACGCATGAGGACGAGCGGCTGGTACGAGTTCGTCAATATAACCAGTGTTGATGAAGCTACTTCAGAGTTACACCCGTGAACATCTGAGTCCAACGTGGTGACATTAAAACGGTTTTGAATGACCGTGGACCAGCCGCCGCTCATAACGAGGTTTATTGGTTCAGAGGTTTAAAGGAGCGGCTGCTGGTCCAGGATCTGGACTCTCAGTCGTACCCTCTGTTTGAGCAGCTGAGTCGTCGACGCCTTCTGCTGCTCCAGCTCATCTTCCATCTGAGAGAACCGGGCCACGGAAAACTGCTTCCTGTAGTACGGACTGAAGTCCTTCAGCTCAGCCTCGGCCTGATCTACACACACACACACACACACACACACACAAAGAGTCAAGGCATCACATTAACTGGAAACAAACAGACTGTAAATAAACATGGACGACGTGGCGGCTCCCAAAAGTGAAGCCGATGCATCTGGATCGCCCAGGTGGTCGAGCGGGTGTATCAGGTGGGACCTCGATACCACAGCTTCGTGTTGCGTGTAACGTGTTGCATGTCTGAGCCTCAGGTTTCAGGGTGACAGTGAGCGAGGGGCTGAGCTGCGGCAACGTGTTGTCACAGGTAAAGAAGGAAACACGACCCGCAGCCTTTTTCAAACACAGAAACATGACTCAGCAGACATTCAGACGATTGAGTTTTACATTCGAGTCTGTGATTTCCAAACACGACCGGAGGAAAATCAGTTATTTAGGAACAAAAACAAGTTCTCTGATTGTGAGAAGATTCTGAAACACACTGAACTTCCTCTCTGGGTTTTTAATCAGATCACGGAGGAGGGTCTCTGTTTGTCTCCGGAGCTCACAACTCATTTTTCCATCCACTCAGATTCTCTGTCCAAGTTTTGCTACAAAGCTGGATCTCTCTCGTTCCCTGCTCACCTCGGCCTCTCCTGTGATTGGTCGGGCTGTGCGCTGGCAGAACATTTGCATCATGACAGAGAGAAAAGAGAAACGTCTGAGTTCCCTCATGTTGAACCAGACGCACAGGGATTCAGTTTCTTAGGAAAAACAAAGCAAAGCTCAGCAAACAGACTAAAGCTCCAATCAACTCAAACCCTCTCTCTCTCTCTCTCTCTCTCTCTCTTTGCTCGGCTGCACATCCACCAGAGAGATGACGGAAAACCTTTCAATGATTATTTACCCAGCAGCTTCAAATGCTCAATATCCACAAACGATTACAGGTAATTCACTGTGCCACATCATCCACTTAATGGATGAACAGGCCGGGGCACGAGGCTGCAGCTCAGCGTCTCCAACTGTTCAGTGTTAATGTTGACGTGTGCAGCTCTGTCATTATCTCTCTGGGAGGCAGCAGGATGTTTAACAGCGCAGGTGATGGCACAGGGCCACGACAACCGGCCTCACATCGCTATGGTAACAGATCCTGCGGTGCTGCAGAAGATGTGTTTCAAAAAACAAGAGTCGAGAAATGAAGAAGTCAAAGACGACAGAACGTCTCAAGTTAAATCTCCTCAGTTCATGATGGCGAACGAGGAGAGATAGGAATGAACCTCGGGCGATAGTTCACTGGATGGAAGGAGCTGATCTGGGTTTTTTAGTTTCTTCGTTCTCAGGCCAGAGGCAGAGAGCAGTCGCCATGTTACCATCCATCAGTGACGACAACAACACGGTGTGGGTCAGAAACCTTGAAGAGCCGCGAGCTCTGCTGACACCATCAAGTTCAACGAAGACCTAAAGTGGCTCATTTGTATTCTAGAGCTTTGATAGAAAAACTCTTGTGTATGTAAACTGCAGCAGATGAATAAATCAGACGCTGTGAGTCAGTGGAGGATCGTCAGAGCAGCAGGTTTCTTCTTTCAGAAGCTGGACCTGTTTTATTCTTCTGCTGCAGCTCGACCCCCTGAGACTCTGTTCAGCCCCTCAGGCTCCGTCCGACTTCTCTGTTCAAGGGTTCTGTTGGTTCTCTACACTCACTCAAGACGGAGGAGGGGTCTTCTTCTTCTTCTCTCATTCCAGCTCATCGGCTCTGAGCTGATTTGAATGACTCCGATCGCCTCGCTGCGGTTTATGCAAAACATCTGCAGCTGCTGTTTGTTAAATAAATTCTGTTTTCAGGTCCATATTCAGGAGACTGTGAAAAAATATTCAGGACGTTTTCTGACCCGAGTCTGCAGCTTCCTTTGATTCACAGTTTCATCTGATCTGTTAGTTTTAGTTTCACATTTAATTTAGGGACTAAATATTTTTGTCAATCACCTACGTGGGCGTCATCTACCTATACTTGACTCTGATTGGTTTGTAGACGGCGTCTGACGTGGGCGTGTGGTCAGTTGGGGGGGTAGTTGTCTTTCAAGACAAGTCTACGATTACGTACAACTTCCCTGAGTGGATTTAAAGAAGTTTACATCATAACGTCTGAGTTCTTTTCTTCATATATCGTCTCTCCGTGTTTCTCCGTTTATTCTAAAGAGGACGTGTGTCCTCAGAAGACCAGAATTCATGAGCTACACAACATGTTGAGTAAAAACCTGTGAAACTAACACACTAAAATGTGTGTTTTTCTTGGTGGTGTTACAAACGCTGCTGATCCTGCAGCCCAGTGCGAGAGGTGTGTTACACCTGTTACACCTGTTTCATGTGAGGAGCCACACCTGACAAATAATCCACGCTGGGGCTGTGAGAAGAAGAAAGTGCTGTCACTCCTGCCGCAGTGATTCACCTGTAAACCTGCAGAAAGGATTCCAGTTCTCAACACGTCTATAAAAACCCTGCAAAGTGACAGTCTGTCAAATTCTGTCAGTTGTATTTTTCCAGCAACTGAACTTTAGCACCAGGACCTTTCATTGTCTCTTCTTGTGCACGTAGACATCATGTTTGCATGTGTGTGTGTTCCTGTACTTTCTTTGTGAGGACACTTTGGCCCGTCCTCACTTTGTCACAGGGCTGTTTTAGGGTTAGACATTTGGTTTGGATGGTTAAGGTGTGTGTGTGTGTGTGTGTGTGTGTGTGTGTGTGTGTGTGTGTGTGGCACTGGGTGACTTTGTTTTGTGTGTGTCTGAGGTTTTCTGGAATTTTCCATCGTCTGTAGCAAAATGACTCAAGAAGAAGATTCAGGTTAGAAATGACGTAACATTAAAAATCTCCAGGTGGAAAATGTGTGACTGACGTCTGAGCTGCGAGTTCATTGTTTCCTGAGAGAGAACGAGAGAGTCCCTGTGGTCGTCTGAGTGCAGAACAGACATGTCATCACATGTTGTGATGTCACACACAAACCAACATGTGAACACACACACACGTCTACGTGCACAAGTAGAGACACTGCTGGTATTTATTTAAAGTTTCCACAGTGATAAACATCAGAATTAGTTCAAGAAGAGCTTTATAAACAATTCAGAACGGTGCGATCGTTACCGTGTAAAGTTACCGTGTACAGTTACCGTGTCATTTTGAACACATATGAACACACACACATACACATCCAGAGAGGAATCTCTTTGTGTCATGAGTCAGGAAACACCTGAGACGCTGAACAAGTCAGAGCAGCAGAAAAATGTGGGTTTGTGTATGTTACACACACACACACACACACACACACACACACACACACACACACACACACACACACACACAGTAAAGTCGTGCTCCTTGAACATGGAGTCCTCCTCCATGTTAGCAGATGGGACATGAGCCAAACTCAAAGTAGTCGTTAAATAAATGTTTGTCAAAGATGTTTCTGTCGTTTCAGCTCGTTCTCTCATCTCTCCGATGTTTGTTCAAGTGTTTCTCATCAGTTTGGTTTAATTAGTTGTTTGATGATATAAAAACAGCTGAGACTGACTCCTGATTGGTGGAGAGCATGTATCGACTGGTCCTCGAGGCCACGCCTCGCGCGGACTAATGACTCAACACAGAAAGATGGTGGCTGCGTGTTTCTAAATATATTTTAGCTTCATTTCTGGACGACAGGAGGAAGAGGAGACGTGTCGTCCACTTTTATTCACTCTGTGATTTACACTCCTGGAAGCAGTTCAGTGAGTCACATGGGAGAGGTTCTGAAGCAGACAGGAAGTTCTTCCAGATGTTTAGAAGAGTTTAGGTCAGAATAAAATGAGCGGCGGAGGTTTTCAGAGATCACAGATCTGTCTTTCAGGAAAATGGATGTGACAACGTGAGACAACACAGGAGAGACGAGGCGGAGGCGTCAATAATGACGGAGCTGCTCTTTAAAGGTCGACATCAGAGACGATTTACTGTGATTTTACTGACACTAAACTTCATTCTCTGCATCAGACTCTCACTTGAAGCAGAGCGGCTGCTTCACGTCACTGATCCTGAGCGTCTCTTCGCTCATGTGTCTGTGGCTGACGTGCAGACTGAACAGCCTGTTCCACACTCACACAGCATCAAACCCGGGTGCAGCAGGAACGTGCAGTTCTGACATTGTTCACCCACACTCGTCGTGTTTACACTAAACGTAACCTGTACGCAGACGAACTTTCTGCACAGACCCAAACCTGCAGCTAGTGAATGATGTTTAGATCTAACGTAAATCTAAATGAGCTGCACAATAACGGACACGACGTCACAGTTACATGCACAGCTGCTGTCCACATACTTTAGTCCACATGACCCAGCAGACGACACGCTGTCACACCTGAGCTTCCTCTGCTGACATATCAGTGACCAGCAAACTTCCAGCTCTTCTGCTCTATGTTTTATATTATTATTGATTTCCTGGTGGTTTCATTGTATGTTCACTTATTTATTCTTCCCTCGTTGTCCCTGACGAAGAATTCTCTTCTCACAACTTCTCTTCCAGTAGATTTGTATTATTTCACTCGACAGGTTTAGTGACAGAAATGCTTTAGTTGGTGGGGGAGTCGCTGTTCCTGCTGTATTTGCATTGTGTTGTATGAACTCATGCGTCGCAGTAAACAGCAGGTGGTTTTCCAGCAGAGCCCCGAGCAGCAGTTTCCTCTCTTTGTGCAGAGCGATGGACTCAGATGTGAAAAGTCTCAGAGTTTCTCAGCTCCTCTGAATATCTGAGCGATTGTGTAATGGCAGCTGGAGGCAGAGTGACACAGCATGAAGAACGACCCACTGACAGCAAAAACAAAGACACAACTGATGCAGCCAGTAACCAAACAGTGCAGCTGCAGGGACGTATCCGAGCTGCAGATACAGAGCGCTGCATCAAAGCTGCTGCTTCACACGTTCAGTGACATGAAACATAAAACTGAAGGATTTCTAAACACAGAAACTTTTTATTAACCCTCCACAAGTTTATTTAATGTTTCAGTTGCACACATGATCATTTTTCTCTGACCCTCTCCTGCCACTCTCTCTAGCGCCACCACCCGTCGTTACCGGGTTCTGCACCACACGCGAAAGGAGTGACATCATCAGCGTACAATGTGATGAGGCAGGAAAATCTTGGTTCAGACTCTACAACCGATCCGTTCATCCCAGTTAAGCAACATCACACCGAGCGGTTGAAATGAAAGACAGTGAGACTGATGACGGACCCACACTCTCACACTCTGTCTGAGCCGAACTGCACCAGCTCTGTTTGTGGAAACACAACGTCCACCGAGGATCCATGAAGCTCACACATGTTGGAGTGATTAGAGAAATGCAGTGACATCACAGTCCTGCATCTTTCTCTGGAAAACAAATGAAACTCAGAGAGTAACATGATGGTAACAGTTACACTGAGTGTACACAACATGACCACGGTTCGATTCCGGACACTCTGCACGTTGTCGTTGTCGCTCTGTGATTCCCGTCCCTCTGCACCATGTGACTAGCAACGTCGATCAGACTCCAGCTGTTTTCCATCGTGAGTTCGAGTCAGAGTTCGAAATAAAAGGAAAAAGATCTGAATCACACAACGAGGCCGATGACATCAGGCAGAAAGACTGCGTCAGAGAGTCGAGAGACTCGTGAGTCACAGGATCGCTTCGTCCAACCGGCCGCATCCGACCCAGCCCTGTGACCCACCAGCAACCACACACACACACACACAGGAATGTTTTCATCATGGGGGGGTGCGGCTGCATGTTGTCACTGCTCTGGCACCAGAGTCTGACTTCGCCCTCTGCTCGGCAGCAGCAGCCAGGAAAAACTGACGAGACAAACACGGAGAGCTCAGACGGTGTCCTCGGGTCTGCAGACGGTGTCCTCGGGTCTGCAGACGGTGTCCTCGGGTCTGCACACGGTGTCCTCGGGTCTGCAGACGGTGTCCTCGGGTCTGCACACGGTGTCCTCGGGTCTGCAGACGGCGAGCAGCGTTCCCAGAGCCGCTTCACTACATAAAAGACATCAGACTCTGGAGGACGAGTGCGGCAGACGCTTTCCTCCAGAGTCTGATTTACCCAGAGAACCCGGCGGGGAGGGGACGACTCCTGCGACGCTGAGGGACGTTCACTGTAGCAACAAACATACATACAACGTCTCGCAGAGTCTCCACTTCAGCGGACACGTGTAAGACTGTCTTGTCACCATGGCAACAGCAGAGGCAAAGCAACCAGCGTCTCCAGCAGCAGCAGCAGCAGCAGACATGGGATCACGTGTTAAACCAGAAAATAACTTTGACCATCTTTGAGTCTCTGAAGACGCCTGACGTGGGACAGTTATTAACTGATTGACTGTCTTTACACTGTGAGACGTCTTCAGCAGGTCTGATAACTATGAGGGCTAAAGGACGGGTTGTTGTCCACTGATGTTCTGAGGACTGAAGCGTCCAGATTGTTCCACACTCTCATCGCTGCAGACAACTTCGGTCTTTGTCTTCCATCGTCGATGCTTTGTCACATGTTCTGACTCCTCCCCTTCACTCTGCTTGGCGTTAAATGAGCTCTGACCCCACGTGTTGATCACGTGACCCACGTCTTCTCTCACTTTGAGGGCGAACACACAGGAAGGTGCGGACCTCTGCAGAGACACTGTGTCCCAGTGTCCCAGTGTAACCTGAGGGTCAGGGCTCCGACCACAACCAGTGTTCATGCTCAGTGCAACACACACACACACACACACACACACACACACACACACACACACACACACACACACACACACACACACACACTAAACCTTTTCAAAACAAAAGCTGCCAATATTCTCTGAGCCTCTTGTTCTCAGCTGAACTATGTCAAGGTGTCCTCTCTGAACACCAGAGGACATTATTAACCACACACACACACACACACACACACACACACAGTGCTGAGGACATAGTGAGGGAGAGTTCAGTTTTCTGTGAACTGTCCCTTTAACCTCACTATGTAGGTTAACACCTGCGGACTCAGTTACAGAAACATGCAGCTTTTGTCCTCTGCTGAGACACACCCAGCCGCCAGAGGACACCACAGAGAACCAAGGGGGACACCAAAAAGGACACAGAGGACACCACAGAGAACCAAGACGACACAGAGGACACCACAGAGGACCCAGAGGACTCAGAGGACACCACAGAGGACCAAGAGGACACTTAGGACAACACAGAGAACCAAGGGGGACACCAAAAAGGACCCAGAGGACACCACAGAGAACCAAGACAACACAGAGGACACCACAGAGAACCAAGAGGACTCAGAGGACACCACAGAGGACCAAGAGGACACTTAGGACAACACAGAGAACCAAGGGGGACACCAAAAAGGACCCAGAGGACACCACAGAGAACCAAGACAACACAGAGGACACCACAGAGAACCAAGAGGACTCAGAGGACACCACAGAGGACCAAGAGGACTCAGAGGACACCACAGAGGACCAAGAGGACACTGAGGACACCACAGAGTACCCAGAGGACACCACAAAGGACCCAGAGAACATAGAGGACACCAAGAGGACCCAGAGGACACCACAGAGGACCAAGAGGACACCACAGAGAACCAAGAGGACCCTGAGGACAGTGTCCCCTGCAGGGCAGGACAGGCTGGAGGGAGCTGCTCACACAGACTAACTCCAGCAGGACATGTCTCGTGTTTTCCCAGTGGACAGACACCAGAGAACCAGTCCGACAGGTTTGTCTGGAACAAGTTCCCCAGCTTCTCCCCGCGGAGGGAGACCGACGCGAGAGGACCGGGTGTGAAGAGCCACAGGGAACGAACGCGGAAATGTAAGAGACACCTGGTCCCGAGAAACCAGGACACGAGTCCTCCGGCTGCTCCGATCGATCCACCGAGTCCCACCGATCACCGATCGATGCTCGGGCAGCGGAGCAGGAAGTTCTCCGATGAAGAAGAAGATGATGAAGAGTTCGTCCTCGCTGCGTCAGAGCGCGTTAGTGATGAAGAGTCGCGTGTTACCTGTGATGAAGGTGGACCTGTGGTCGTCCAGCAGACTGGAGGCGGAGATCCCCATGGTGCTGCAGCCGGGAGAGGAGCCTCAGGTCGGGTCAGTGCTCAGGTACAAGCCCCGGCTCATCGGAGGAGGAGGAGGAGGAGGGACACGCCTTCATCCTCCTCCCTGCTCATTGATAAAACTCCCATCATGCTCTGCTTCTCTCCCTCCTCTCCACCAAACCGGACGAGGCACTTTCTCCAATTAAAATCTGAACCGAGTTCGATACCTTTCATCTTTATCCCTTGATTCCTTTGTTTTCCACGTGTTTCCTGAAGCAGGTTTAATTACAAGCTACAGAAATCAAGTTCTATTATCAGCATGTCGAGGATTAATGATGTAAAGAGCCTCCAGATCATGTATAGGAGAGGAAAATCCTGTTTCTTTATAATATTCATTGTGAAAAGTGTCTTGAGATAATATACATGAAGTGACGCCATCAAGATCAAACATAATAATATAATACAAATAAAAAACACAGCAGTTTGACTTAGTTATTGTACTATAGTTATTGTAAATGTATTTGCATGATCTGCTCACATTCTGTGTATAATAACTCTGCCTGAAGACGTCATCTCTAAATTCAAATGTGATTAAAAGCCTCTGACTCACATGATTAACCTTATAATTATAATCTGTACATCTCACATTCATAAAGTCAAGTTCTGCCCGAGCTTTTATAATGTTGTGATCGAATATCATTTGTAAAAGGAGACATTACCAACAACACGCTGTTTTACTTTCCAGAATTCTTTTCTTGAAGTTATTGTTCTGTTATTATTTATCACATTTCATTTATTTGTGATGATTAATGTAACTTGTCTGTTTTTGTTATTTGACTGATATTTCATTCTTTTGATTGATATTTAATTGTTTTCATTTATACTGAGCTCAGATTGATGAGGGTTTTTTAAGCATTATTAATCTTTAACTAAATCATTTCACTTCTTCTGGTGTGTTACAGTCCCGTCCACTAACTGAGAGCAGCATCATCCCCACGAGGAGAGAAAACATTGCCATCAACATTGCTTTTGTATCAGACAAAAGAGAATTTGCTTAATAAAGATTTCTTCACCAACAGAAAAATCAGATATTCATCTATGAACAAATTTTTTATTGTTTAAAGGCAAATGAAATAAAAACACAATAAATCGATCAATCAATCAAACTTGTACCATCAGAGAAATGTGAAATAAATAGAAGAAAAAGTTTCTACTTTGCCAAAGAAATCACACGTAAGGAGGAAGTCGTCTTGAGTCAGTGCAGTCAGAACTTTGGTTGCAGAGATGGACTCTCACGCCGTTTTCTCTGTGCTCACACTCGTCTGAGTGGCGTTGGTGTACGTAGGCACGCTGTACTTGGTGAGGACAGATTTGAACTGCTCCAGCGTGGCGTCAGTTCGAATCCCCGTTGGGTCGAAGTGAGTCCGACTCACCCTGAAGCCGGCCTCCATCAGGTACAGAAGGAACTTGTTCAGCCTGTCGTCAAAAACATGAAAATCTCAACGTGACTCAGAGGTTTGATGTTCGGTTTCAGAATTTATTACTGGAACACGCTTTAGGATAATTCTCCTGTCATTATATATTTGTCTTATTGTCTCTAAATCCAACAACAGTTTGTCCGTCTCTTATCACTCCCTCTCAGCTCCGACTCCATTGGTTCCTACTGAAGACTTATTGTGAAGAGAGAAATGAACAGTTGCCACAGAGACAG
Organism: Paralichthys olivaceus; assembly: GCF_024713975.1. Taxonomy (NCBI): domain Eukaryota; kingdom Metazoa; phylum Chordata; class Actinopteri; order Pleuronectiformes; family Paralichthyidae; genus Paralichthys; species Paralichthys olivaceus. The sequence goes on along the minus strand of NC_091095.1, from coordinate 781,379 downwards.
AGGGTAAAACCTGGAACAGGTTTGAATAAAACACGTCACTCAAGAGAATCTCCACCTCGTGGCTGTTTGCCTCCATCAAGTTACAGGAAACATGGAAACAGTCTCTCTTCTGCTCCTGAGTCAAGATGTTGTAAACGGACAGAAAAGTGTTTTTACATTTCACCTTCAGCTTTGACAGGTTCATCTTGTGAAATCTTAAAATGAACGCAAGTGTCAGGGACTATTTTCAGCAGCGGATGAGTCCACATGTGGTGCTGCAGTGAGTGTTTGAGGCAGTGGGACGACGTGGGACGTCAGCGGTCACTTACTTGGGCATGTTCATGCCCCGGATGCTGTGGCGGTGGATGCTGTAGTAGAACGGGGGGTGTTCCAGAGACACATCGGACTTCAGCTTCTTCACCATGTTCCCCGACTCCTCTCCGCTCTTCCTCTTCCCTGCAGACAAATAAGAGTCTCTGTGAAACTCAGGGTCTCCATCGTTACTGACTCACTCTGTTCAAACTCATTTGTTTTGATCTTATTGTGTCAGGTTGAATCTGTGATATTTCTGCTTCCTGTGAGCAGACGTGAAACTCCGTCTTCTTCAGTGAATAGAAGGAAGTGAAACTGTAGAGCCGTGTCTCTGTACATTACTGAGATGGTTTGACTTTACTCTGCAAACTGTTCTGAGACTTTGCTCTGATTTCAAATTGAATTAAACATGAAACTGAACTTGAGTTTCACCTGCGGAGCATCGTCTGCTGAGGGCTGGGCCACACTGCCCTCTAGAGGACAGAGGTAGAGCTACAGGTGAATAAACTGCAGCCGGACGTCAGCTGCTTTCAGACATGAGGACTCCACAGATCCTCCGTATTTTCTCTGGAGGATCATGTGTGAGACTCAGTTTCTCTTTCTCCTCCTGAGCTCCTGTATAAATCCAGTGTGAACACAGCAGAGGATCCTCCACTGGATTCACTGAGTGAGTGAGTGAGTGAGTGAGTGAGTGAGTGAGTGAGTGAGTGAGTGAGTGGGGGGTTGATGACAATTCTAACATGTGTTTTGAGAAGTTGGAGAAAGTTCCATTCTGATCTGAACTCCACAAGTAGAGCAAACGTTGTTTGGTTCAGACTTTCTGACTTTTCAGTTTAGTCTCAGTTTAGAAATATCAGGTGTGAAAGGACGGAGACGCTGAGGGACGGTGCTGACGTGAAGTCGCTTCATGTGGAGACACTCACCAGACTGATCAGGACCTGACTCTTCTCCGCTGTGTAACGTCTTGATAACGACTCCACACTCCACTGCAGAGGAAACACAACATCCTGTAAACACGTGCTGCAGCGCACTGAGATCACACACAAACAGATACACACACACAAACACACACACAAAAACACACACAGTTCTACCCTGGTTGATGAAGGCGGACGGTCCGTGCATTAAAGACTTGAGGGACGTGCAGTCAGACTCGCAGATCAGAGTTTTGACGAGCGCCTGAATGTCGTCCATACTGTGCTGCACCGCCGCCGACAGCATCCTCCTCAAGAAGCCTGTGTTAAACAGAGGTCCAGACCTACACACACACACACACACAGGTTGTGTTGAGGTTGTGTGTCTGTGTGTTGAAGTTGTGTGTCTGTGTGTGTGGATGTTGTGTGTCTGTGTGTGTTGAAGTTGTGTACCATAGCGGTCCCAGGTGCACTGCTGTCTTCCCCGGCAGACTTCCATGACAGTTGCAGGGCAGCGTTTCTGGAGGAGGACAGGATTTAGTTCTGGTGGTTTTTGTTGCGCTGCAGGAAAACAACTTAAACAACAACAGCTGAGAGAGTTTGTAAATTGTCGATCAGCTGCAGACGTGAGACATCATGTTGAAGACGGCAACAAAATGTTCCGAGGCCACTGGGATCTTTGACCTTTGACCCAGGTTTGAAGAAATTCCCTCGAGGTGTTCTTGAGATATCGTGTTCGAGACACGGTCCTGAAAACACAGCACCTCCGACCACTGGGTGGCGCCAGTCCAGAGAAACCTTGTACTTCACCCTCACAAGCTTCACACTCAGCGTGTACTCACCGTCCACCATGTTCCCCAGTTTGAGGAAGACTCTCTCCTCGCACCACTGACAGTGAACCAGCTTCCGTAACTTCTTAGCGGACTCGTCAGCCTGCATCGGGCCCCTGAGGACCCTCACCACCACCAGGACGAAGTGCTCTAGCGCCACCGCCAGCAGCACCTCGATGCCTTTGTTACAGCGAGCCGCCGCCCTGCGCACAGGAACCAGGACTGAGTTCTGACTGTCGTCTTCAGTCTGTATCAGGACGTGAGGGGGAAGTCTTACCTGGCCACCGTGGCGACCACGATGCGTGCGGCCAGCTCCTTGTAGTACTCGGTGCGTACGATGTGGCTGCTGTAGTGACGCAGGGTGACGTTGGGAGCCTTGGCGTACAGCGAGCCGGTGTCTGTGGACGTCACCGAGATGATGCCCAGGTTACGGACGTTTCTGAAGGCGGCGTCCAGGTAGTTCACCGCCGTCCCGAACGGATCCAAGTGACTGAGCACATTAATGAAAAGTTAATTTTATGAAGCAGAATTAAACTCTGACGTGAAACATTAACGAGGAGAATCAATCAGTCAATTAATCAATTTTAATTAACAAACTCAGATGAATTTATTATTTCTTCACTTTTGAATTCAGGAGTTTTATTGGATTATCTCTCCTCACTCACATGTAGTCGAAGGACCGAAGGTGCATGATGACGTTAGCATCCATCTTGACGACCTCCACCGTAGCGATGGGCGTCCCCTCGACCTCGCTGCCGTTCCCGTCGGGCCCCCGGGGACCTCGCGACCCTCCGTCCACTCGGATGTGGTTCAGCTCGCAGTTCTCTTTTATCATTTTGACGCAGGTGTCGCTGATGTCCGTTATGGTCACTTTGACGGCGTGACGGAGGTGTTTCGCCCACTGGAGGCCCATGATCCCTGAGGGGCGGACGGGGAAGAGGCAACAGACACGAGACGGAGTTTAAACATCGACCTCCTTCACAGCAGATGAGGTCACGCTGAACGTTAGTGGGCGTACACCTTCGCCAAGTCAAGTCGAACTAAAGGTCTTGAAGCTAACAAACGACAAAACAGATCATGAAATCTGGTTCACTGCCAAATGAATCTTCAGGGACTTTGAGAGACGAAGGTTCTGATCATAACAAATAAAAGTGAAGAGGCCAAACGTTGTTGTTGTGACTTGATCAGCTGTTCTCAACGCCCCTCCCCCTCTCAGGGGATTGTCTGATTTAAAACGTCCCTGAAACCGTTTGAGCTGTTTCCAGACCTGAAGTCTGCACCAGCTCCTGAATGTTCTGGAGGTTCTGCCCCCCCCCCCCCGAGTATAATGCCTGATGTTGTACATTATTTTCTTGGCATAATAGTGACATGTTCTTACAAACAAATCTTCCAGTGTTTTTATAAAGACCGTCTCACCTGTGGCTCCGAAAGCATCCAGACACTCCAGCGGGTTTCTCTCCTCAGCCAGAACGGCCAGCGAACAGAACACCAGCTGCCTGAAACACGCACAGACACACGACGTCAGGATAACGAGGATCCGGCCATTAAGTAAAACCTGCTCACAGACAGTGGCGAGGAAAAGAGAATTCTCCAGCTCCTCTGTGGAGGTTAAACCTGTCACTCAGCTCACCTGTTGGCCTTCATCTTGCGGTTGAAGTAGGTGTCGCTCTTCTGGGGGGTGGTGTGGTTCGGGAGGAGCTGGACGTTCGTTCCAAGTTCTTTCATGATTTCAAAGGCCTGACCAGACGGAGCTGACACACACAGTCTTTATATAAAGTCTTTATATACAGTCAGTGTCTTTATATACAGTCAGTGTCTTTATATACAGTCAGTGTCTTTATATA
>NC_091095.1:702500-772500 GCF_024713975.1 Paralichthys olivaceus | reverse complement strand
TGAGACCACACATGTTAACTGATATTAACCGGACACACTGTGGTCCTGTGGTGCAGCTCCACCATGAGACCACATATAATAACTGATATTAACCGGACACGGCGTGGTCCTGTGGTGCAGCTCCACCATGAGACCACATATAATAACTGATATTAACCGGACACGGCGTGGTCCTGTGGTGCAGCTCCACCATGAGACCACACATAATAACTGATATTAACCGGACACACTGTGGTCCTGTGGTGCAGCTCCACCATGAGACCACACACAATAACTGATATTAACCGGACACGGCGTGGTCCTGTGGTGCAGCTCCACCATGAGACCACATATAATAACTGATATTAACCGGACACGGCGTGGTCCTGTGGTGCAGCTCCACCATGAGACCACACATAATAACTGATATTAACCGGACACACTGTGGTCCTGTGGTGCAGCTCCACCATGAGACCACACATAATAACTGATATTAACCGGACACACTGTGGTCCTGTGGTGCAGCTCCACCATGAGACCACACATAATAACTGATATTAACCGGACACGGCGTGGTCCTGTGGTGCAGCTCCACCATGAGACCCTGTGACTGGTCACCACGACCCGGTGGCTGGTGAGTGTTTGGGCCCTGTGGCGGAGCTCCGAGCTGAGGCCCTGGTTTACCTCAGCCGTTACAAAGTGAAGGTGTTCGTGAATTCGGCGCAGAAGAAGAAAGCTCACGCGCGGAGCTGCGGGCTGCGCTCCGAGGCAGAAGTTACTGCGCAGTTTACTTACGTGGGACTTCTGCGTCCTCCTGGTGAAGCGGAGCAGCTTCCGCCTCCTTCAGCTCCGCCATTACGATCTGCGGTAAGGCCCGCCCCCACCCCGCCTGTGATTGGCTCTCTGTCGGAGAAGAAGAGCTGTGATTGGTCGGAATCACGGAAATCATGAACATTGACCAATCAGAGGCAGAGAAGGGGCGGGACTTTACCCAACTCGGGGGGGAAACGTTGTTTCGTACGTAAACTGCGAACGTTTGAAACCGTGTGTCTCTAAGTGTTTATCAGAAATAAGAACAATTATAATTATCATATTCATTTCCTCCCATTATTCATTATATCATAATGTGTGATATTTTTAGAATACATGGAGATGCCACGTTAAATTACAATTAGTTTAAATAATCTGTTAATCTCTCATAATTAAAACATCATATATTCTGGTCCAATAAGATCTATATCATGACTATATATTATTTTATGGTACATATTTAATTTATTGTCTTGTGTTGTTACATGTTGTTTTTATGTTGTACCACGGTGGCTAAGTACATTTCTTTGAATAACCTTCAGTGACAATAAAGGAAATCCGATCTGATATTACTTTTCTGTCTCTTATTTGATGAGTCACGCATGAAAGTTAAGTGTGTGTGTTTGTGTGCGTGTGTGTTAATGTGCGTGTGTGTTTGTGTGTGTGTGTGTGTGTGTGTCCATTTCTCTGAACATGAAACTGAAAGCTTCCCTCTGAGCTCAGTATAAAGCTGCTTCATCCACAGCCTGATGTTCACACAGCTGCAGGAGTCAGAGGACACATCTGAAGATGACGTGAGTTCATTTCATTGACACATCAGGATTCTGTCCTAGTTTAATAACATGAATGATCCTTTAAGTCAGTGACAGTGTTTGTTTCATTTTTACCTTATCAATGATGGTTGTTGATGGTTTGTTGTAGAAGATTTATCGTGAACAACACACAGAAACACACACAGAGGCAGACTTGCAGTGGAAGAGTCCGTTTCATCAGCTGCAGCTTTCATACCGTTTGATAAACCATATTGTTTCCTTTACTAGAAATCTTTACTTGAAGTGTATGTGGAGTGCTCTTTCGTCCTTGTATCGTGTGTGTGTGTGTGTGTGTTTGTGTGTGTGAGTGTGTGTTTCTTTTCTTACTTGACGTGTGTGTGCGTGCTTGAACATGTTCTGTGGCCAGATAACGATAGAAGTGAGAACTAGTCTTTCCTCTACAAGTCCATAACATCGTCTCAGGAATCCTCTTTAAATGTCTATATTGGCTGTCATTGATCATTTGGTATTAGAAATGTATTATTCATCAGCCCAGGGTCTAATATTTATAAGAATTATTTACAGAGAACTTTTCAAAGACAGACACAGAAGTCACACAAGGCAGCATTAAAAACAGATGAGACATGAACAGTTCGTTAAGATAATTCAGAATTAAAGTAAAATCAGGAACTGGAGACTTATTGTCTTTAATGTTTTCATTTAATGGAAAAAGCATTTTCATATTTTTTTATTTCATCACTCGTAACATTTTACATCGACCCACTGATGATGAGTTTTAATGTTTGGTTTTATTATTATTATTCCATCAGTGCTGCTCAGAGTGACACGACACTGGAGGACAGACTGGGGGCGCTGCAGTGCCACTTCACCTGGGATCTGGACCACAGCAGGTCCGATCTTTTCCGTATCAGGGACATGCTGCAGGACATCGGCACCGATGAGGGGAACAAGTGGCTGGGTCACATTTACAACCTGCAGGGGTACGTCCACTTCCAGCTGGGGTCCATCGAAGAAGCCAGGAGTTTCTTCAGCAGAGCCGCGGAGGCCTTCAGGCAGATGAGAGGAGCAGACGAGGGTCCCTGGCTGGTGGTGACCTACGGGAACCAGGCCTGGCTGCACCATCGTCAGGGAGAACAAGCAGAGAGTCTGGCTTGTCTGTCAAAGGTGGACGGCCTGATGACTGAGCATCCATCGCAGGAGGAGCTGCATCCGGAGATCTGCGCTGAAAAAGCCTGGACTCTGATGAAGTTTAGCACAGAAAAAAGGCTTCTGGCTGCTGATTACTTCCAGAGAGCCATCAGGATGCAGCCGGACATGGTGGAGTGGCAGACCAGCCACGTGTTGGGGTTAGTTAACATGTCCAAACACAGCGAGGGGGTCGAGGCCGACATCATGGAGAAGCTGAGACAAGCCACCGAACAGGATCCAGAGAACCTGTACCTCGCTGTCATATACCTCCACCAGCTCGCTAAGAAAGGACAAATAGACAAATGCAGAGCACGCGAGTTAGCCACAAAGGTTCTGATGAACCCTGCCAGCAGTTACGGTGGACTCAAACCATTACTAAGGTTTTACAAAGCCTTCACCTCCATCGACGAGGCTCTTGCTTTGGCAGAAGATGCTCTAAAGAAACATCCAGAGGAACGTTATCTGAAAAGATGTGTCGGACTCAGCTGCAAATGGAAGATCTGGTCTGAGAAGTGCCCAGATCCGAGCATGATCAAGAAAGGGATCTGTGTCCATGAGGAGCTGATTTCTCTTTATCCTGATTCCTGCTTTAAGAAGAAAATGGACCTCGCAAGTATTTACTCAAAGTCAGAGCGCACCCTGGCCAAATGTGAGGAGATCTTCCAGCAGCTCCTGGCAGATGATCTGGATCCTCCTGAGCGACAGGTCCTCTTCAACCACTACGCAAAACATCTGTTCTTCATACGCCGGCAGCCTAAGAGGTCAATCGAGTATCACATGAAGGTGGCGGAGATACCAAACGAGTCCTTCTATCAAAAGGACAGCATCAAGGCTCTGGAGAAGATTAGATACAGAAAGGACAACCGAAGAGTTGACGAGTTTCTGGTCAGACTGAAAATGCATCAGAAATAAATCCACAAAATATCATCCACACACATTAAAGTCCATTCGATGGTCTCCATCAAACTTCCAGTTCTTTTGTCAACATGAGGAAATGTTTGAGTTAACTTCAGCTCCAGAATGTTCTGAAGACGAGAGGGGCTTCAACCCAAAGTCTAACTGATAAATGGTATTTGTGTCTTATATTTCATGTTCAAACGTCTTCAGTATCATTTCTGTGGTTGTATTATATTCCTGTTCAGTTGTTTTCGGAGTGGTTGTTACATTGACGATAATAATCGTGATGCATATAGATGTAATGGTGTTATTGATAATCACAACAGGTATGTAAGGAATGTTCATACATTCTTATTGTGATGATTATTAGTGGAAAACAACATTGAAACATTCTTAAAAACCAGATTAAGTGGAAACTGGCTGCAGTCGTCATGTGCATCATTAATGTGTAATTGTATTAAAGAACAGCCGTTTATAAAGTCCACAAGCAACAGACCAGACTCTGTTTCTATCAACTAATGTTTTGAGTGATTTTATTCATCACATTTAATGTTAATTGTTAAGTTGTTGTATAACCTGAATATTAATCACAAATTATTTCAGCTGTACTAATTCTATTAAACACAATAAAAATCCTCCTTGTTTGTGTTTTGTGTTTCACAGGGTGAAAGAAATTTATGATGAAACCACAACTTCTAAAAGCTGCTGCGGTCAATATTAAATATGAGAACTTTGAGAAAATATAAAAACTGTGTCCAGAGATTAAATCAGAGGTTTGGATTTCAAAAGGTGCTGGTTTACACTTTGTTTCACAAGATTCAGAATCATTCCTCACTTTCTGGAACTAGAACATCCAGAGTGAACGCAGAGCTGCTGAAGTTGAAGAAACTGAACCTGAGCTGAATCAGCAGAGAAAACCTGGATGTGTGTAATTAGTGTGAATGAGCCACAGCTCTGTTCGTGTGAAGTGAGAGAGGTGAGAGAGCGACAAGAGAAGAAGAAACATTTCTTTAACGCAGGTGAAAGCTCATACACAGCCCTTCTACAGATCAAAATCATTTTCAACAGCTGAGGTTGAACATTGTTCCCTCATTTATTTGACTGAGCGATCAACTACAGTAAAAGTTGAATCTTTAAAAAGAATAACAGACAAACAGCAGCAGAAAATGGTCTCAACGTGACCTTTGACCTCTGACCTCTTAATCAGTTCCTCTCTGAGTCAAGAGGCGTTAAAATAACACGCTCTAGGACAAATGTGTGTCATGGTTTCACCTCCAAGTGAATATTTATATGAGACGTGATAAAAATCCTCTGCTCGTACTCAGGAATCCAAACTTCCACAGACTCAGGACGAATGAATCAGGATCTTTATTAACTCAAACAACAGAAAATGTTCCTGTACTTTCAGAAGTTTCCATTCACAGCCACAGTCTATCTGTGTTTTTGGATTTTTCAGAATGAGGCTGAAAAGCTTCACACAGACTCAGAATGACACGACCATAAAAACAACGTCACATTCATACGAGGTTCCGAGGGAAAAAGAAAAAAGATATAAAAGTAGAAAGGAGGTCACTCGTTTCTTCGACTCTTCTTGTGACTCTTCTTTGAACTCCTGTGACGAGAAACGAACAAAATCACGTTTAGTGCAAATAATGAAACGAACGATTCACACTTTGTTACCAATAATAAATCACACTGGAGAAGATCCTGAGGATTTTGATTCACTCTCACGCCTCCGATGACTCACGACTGATTTCATCCAAAAGCAAACAGAAAGTTGTGTGTGTGTGTGTGTTTGTGTGTGTGTGTGTGTGTGAGAGTGTGTGTTTGTGTGCGTAAAATAATAAAATAAGAGTAACTAAAAATACAAAATACCAATACACTAGTGCAAATAAACAAGAAAGTACAAATGTCATTAACTAGTGCAAAAAATAAAATGAACCATTAAAAGGTGCCGATAAACATTATAATAGAACATTATAAGGTGCAAAAGGTGAAATATAAACATGTGCAGTCATGATTTAGCAGCAGTTATGGGGAGGTGTGAACAGATATGAATTATTGTAGTCATTATATTTTTATGTAGCTTAGAAATATGATGAATAGAAGGATGTAGCAGAATGAGAATTATGATAGATTAAATAAGTAAATATAGTTCTTTGTGTGTATGAATATTATAAAGTGTAAATGAATATGTTGCTAGAAACAGATGTAGTGACTTTCACAGAGCTCAGGAGCTCAGCAGTCTTACAGCCTGTGGGATAAACCTGTCCCTGAGTCTGGTCCTGGTCCGGATGCTGCGGTACCGTCTGCCAGACGGCAGCAGACAGAGCAGTTTGTTGCTGGGGTGATGGGGGTCTTTCAGTATCCTGTGAGCCTTCTTCCTACAACGCTGGGTGTAGAGGTCCTCCATGGATGGTAGCTCCGTCCTGGTGATGTGCTGAGCAGTTTTCACCCCCCTCTGTAGAGTCTTACGGTTGAGGGCGGTGCAACTGCCGTACCAGGCCGTGATGCAGCCGGTCAGGATACTCTCGATGGTGCACCTGTAGAAGTTGCAGAGTGTCCTGGAGTCCATGTTGAACCTCCGCAGCCTGCGGAGGAAGAAGAGCCGCTGACGAGCTGTCTTTGTGATGACTCTGGTGTGATGAGTCCATGTCAGGTCCTCAGTGATGTGAACCCAGAGGAACCTGAAGCTGCTGACTCTCTCCACACGAGTCCCGTCGATGTCCGTCTCTCTGCTTCTTCCTGTAATCCACAATCAGCTCCTTGGTTTTGCTGACGTTGAGATGGAGGTTGTTGTCCTGGCACCAAGCTGTCAGGGCTCTGACCTCCTCTCCGTAGGCGTCTCGTCGCCGTCTGTGATCAGGCCGATGGCGGTGGTGTCGTCAGCAAACTTGATGATGGTGTTGGAGCTGTATGTGGCCACGTGCGTGAACAGGGAGGAGAGGGCTGAGCACCAACCCTGGGGGGCTCCGGTGTCGTGATGTTCCCCATCCGCACTGCCTGGCGTCTGCCCGTCAGGAAGTTCAGGATCCAGTCACAGAGGGCGCTGTTGAGCTGAGGTTCCTGAGCTTGATGACGAGCTTGGAGGGCTCAATAGTGTTGAATGCTGAACTGTAGTCAATGAACAGCATCCTCACATACGTGTGCCTCTGGTCCAGGTGGGAGAGGGCAGTGTGGAGGGTGAGGGGGAGGGCGTCGGCTGTGGACCTGTTCTCCCTGTAAGCAAACTGCAGGGGGTCCAGTGAGTCGGGGAGGGAGGAGGTGATGAACTGTTTGACTAACCGCTCAAAGCACTTCATGATGATGGGGGTGAGTGCAGCTGGGCGGTAGTCGTTGAGGCAGATGGTCTTTGTCTTTTTAGGGACTGGAATGATGGTGGACTCTTTGAGACGAGTGGGGACTCTAGACCGGAGCAGTGACTTGTTGAAGATGTCTGTGAACACCTCTGCCAGCTGAACTGCACACACCTAGAGAGCACGGCCAGGGATGCCGTCAGGCCCAGGAGCCCTAATGTGTGTTGATCTTTTTTAGGGATCTGCACACATCTGCACTGGTTAGAACCAGGGGGCAGGGGCCCTGAGCCTTCTGTACCTCCACAGCCGGGGGTCTCTCAAAGCGTGCAGCTGTGGCTCAGCGGTAGAGCAGCATCCAATAACCGGAAGGTTGGCGGTTCCCTGGGCACTGGCAACAGCAGCCCACCGCTCCAGTATATGTGTGTACATGGCATCTGTCAATGTGTGTTTCATCCAGGTGCCAACTGGATGGGTTAAATGCGGAGAACAATTTCATGTATGCATGTAAAAGTGTTAAACGTGACAATGAAAGTAAATCTTCTTCTTCTAAAACGTGTTCAGTTCATCTGGGAGAGACGCACCACTTGTTGTTCTTTTATATTATAGTTTTTAGTCCAGACCACATGTTTCTAGCGTTGGAGCCCTTGTAGTCAGACTTTGTTCTTGTATTGTCTTTTAGCACTGCTAACAGCTCTCCGGAGCGCATTCCTGGAGTTCCTGTATTCATCCAAATCACCGGCGCTGTGCGCGACAGCCCGAGCTTTGAGTTTGGCTCGGACCATTTATCCGCGTCTGTGTGTGTGTTGATGTCCTCCTCCTCGAACACACACCGCTCCGTGGAGCTGAAGCAGACTGCTCGGTCCAGTCTGGACTGTCCGTGTCACCGGTCGGAGAGTAAACGTGGTCCAGTGTATTTCCACCGCGCGTGGGGCAGCTGACGGGCTGATAGTGTTTCGGCAGGACTTTCTTCATGTTGCTGTTAAAATCCCCGGCCACAATAAATGCAGCCTCCGGCCTCGAAGTCTCTGTCCTGTCCATCACTCCGTGCAGCTCCTCCTGTGTTGTTGTCAGTGCGGCGGCACATACACTGCAGGTGGAGCCACAGGTGTAAACTCCCTCTGCAGGTAAAAAGGCCAACATCTGATCATGGTGTGCTCTAAGCTGGGAGAGCAGTCCGAAGAGATGATCTCCACATCTGAGCACCAGTTGTTGTCGATCTTAAAGCAGACACCCCCTCCCTTACTCTTCCCTGAGTTTAATGTCCGGTCCTGGCGATGAATGGAGAATCCGTGCGGGACAATGGCGCCGTCCTGGATCGAGGGGTCAAGCCAAGTCTCTTCATGTCCCGTGGAAACGCCATCCTGCTCCGGAGTTCATCCAGCTTATTATCCAGGGATTGGACATTAGCCAGAAGTAAGCTCGGTAGAGGAGGCCGGTTTGCGCGTTTCCTCAGCCGGACCAGGACCCCGGCCCGGGATCCTCCCCGTCTTTGTGTCCTGCAGGTGAAGCGCCGACAGGTAACCACGGGTACGAGCCATTGTTGATGTTTGCTGGTCGCGGTGGTTTTTTGCTGTTTGCCAGCGACCTGATGAGAAGAAGTAGTTCTCTATCAGACTGAATGATCGGGCGGTGTCATGCTGCAAAACATTAAAATAAACAGAAAAAGTACATGACGACACTAGAAATGAGGAGTTGGTGAGGAGCTCGGGACACGGCAGCCATCCTCGGAGCCACTCAGGGTAATTTGTGTGAGTGTGTGTGGGTGTGTGTGTGTGTGTGTGTGTGGGTGTGTGAGTGTGTGTGTGTGTGAGTGTGAGTGTGTGTGGGTGTGTGTGGGTGTGTGAGTGTGTGTGTGTGTGAGTGTGAGTGGGTGTGTGTGAGTGTGAGTGTGTGTGTGTGTGTGTGTGTGTGTGGGTGGGTGTGTGAGTGTTTGTGTGAGTGTGTGTGTGAGTGTGAGTGTGTGTGTGTGGGTGTGTGAGTGTTTGTGTGTGTGTGTGTGTGTGTGTGTGAGTGTGTGTGTGTGGGTGTGGGTGAGTGTGTGGGTGTGGGTGAGTGTGTGTGTGTGTGTGTGTTTGTGTTTGTGTGTTTGTTTGTGTGTGTGTGTGTCCGTTTCTCTGAACATGAAACTGAAAGCTTCCCTCTGAGCTCAGTATAAAGCTGCTTCATCCACAGCCTGATGTTCACACAGCTGCAGGAGTCAGAGGACACATCTGAAGATGACGTGAGTTCATTTCATTGACACATCAGGATTCTGTCCTAGTTTAATAACATGAATGATCCTTTAAGTCAGTGACAGTGTTTGTTTCATCGTCACGTTCTCTCTGTTTTTACCTTATCAACTAGAATAATGTGCATTTGAGCAGCACTGACATTCACAGACATATGAAAACTTTTATTTCACAGAATAAACGGTGCAGAAAAGATTTGAAAGTTCAATACATTTGGTTGCATTTGTGTTTTCCTTTAGTTTTTAACTATTTGTAATAAAGTTGATGGTTTGTTGTAGAAGATTTATCGTGAACAACACACAGAAACACACACAGAGGCAGACTTGCAGTGGAAGAGTCCGTTTCATCAGCTGCAGCTTTCATACCGTTTGATAAACCATGTTGATAGGAATTGTTTCCTTTACTAGAAATCTTTACTTGAAGTGTATGTGGAGTGCTCTTTCGTCCTTGTATCGTGTGTGTGTGTGTGTTTCTTTTCTTACTTGACGTGTGTGTGTGTGTGTGTGTGTGTGTGTTTCCTTTCTTACTTGACGTGTGTGTGTGTGTGTGTGTGTGTGTGTGTGTGTGTGTGTGTGTGTGTGTGTGTGTGTGTTTCTTTTCTTACTTGACGTGTGTGTGTGTGTGTTTCCTTTCTTACTTGACGTGTGTGTGTGTGTGTGTGTGTGTGTGTGTTTCCTTTCTTACTTGACGTGTGTGTGTGTGTGTGTGTGTGTGTGTGTGTGTGTGTGTGTGTGTGTGTGTGTGTGTGTGTGTGCTTGAACATGTTCTGTGGCCAGATAACGATAGAAGTGAGAACTAGTCTTTCCTCTACAAGTCCATAACATCGTCTCAGGAATCCTCTTTAAATGTCTATATTGGCTGTCATTGATCATTTGGTAATAGAAATGTATTATTCATCAGCCCAGGGTCTAATATTTATAAGAATTATTTACAGAGAACTTTTCAAAGACAGACACAGAAGTCACACAAGGCAGCATTAAAAACAGATGAGACATGAACAGTTCGTTAAGATAATTCAGAATTAAAGTAAAATCAGGAACTGGAGACTTATTGTCTTTAATGTTTTCATTTAATGGAAAAAGCATTTTCATATTTTTTTATTTCATCACTCGTAACATTTTACATCGACCCACTGATGATGAGTTTTAATGTTTGGTTTTATTATTATTATTCCATCAGTGCTGCTCAGAGTGACACGACACTGGAGGACAGACTGGGGGCGCTGCAGTGCCACTTCACCTGGGATCTGGACCCCAGCAGGTTCGATCTTTTCTGTATCAGGGACATGCTGCAGGACATCGGCACCGATGAGGGGAACAAGTGGCTGGGTCACATTTACAACCTGCAGGGGTACGTCCACTTCCAGCTGGGGTCCATCGAAGAAGCCAGGAGTTTCTTCAGCAGAGCCGCGGAGGCCTTCAGGCAGATGAGAGGAGCAGACGAGGGTCCCTGGCTGGTGGTGACCTACGGGAACCAGGCCTGGCTGCACCATCGTCAGGGAGAACAAGCAGAGAGTCTGGCTTGTCTGTCAAAGGTCGACGGCCTGATGACTGAGCATCCATCGCAGGAGGAGCTGCATCCGGAGATCTGCGCTGAAAAAGCCTGGACTCTGATGAAGTTTAGCACAGAAAAAAAGCTTCTGGCTGCTGATTACTTCCAGAGAGCCATCAGGATGCAGCCGGACATGGTGGAGTGGCAGACCAGCCACGTGTTGGGGTTAGTTAACATGTCCAAACACAGCGAGGGGGTCGAGGCCGACCTCATGGAGAAGCTGAGACAAGCCACCGAACAGGATCCAGAGAACCTGTACCTCGCTGTCATATACCTCCAGCAGCTCGCTAAGAAAGGACAAATAGACAAATGCAGAGCACGCGAGTTAGCCACAAAGGTTCTGATGAACCCTGCCAGCTGCTACTGTGGACTCAAACCATTACTAAGGTTTTACAGAGCCTACATTTCCATCGACGAGGCTCTTGCTTTGGCAGAAGATGCTCTAAAGAAACATCCAGAGGAACGTTATCTGAAAAGATGTGTCGGACTCAGCCTCAAATGGAAGATCTGGTCTGAGAAGTCAGACCCAGATCCGAGCATGATCAAGAAAGGGATCTGTGTCTATGAGGAGTTGATTTCTCTTTATCCTGATTCCTGCTTTAAGAAGAAAATTGACCTCGCAAATATTTACTCAAAGTCAGAGGACACCCTGGCCAAATGTGAGGAGATCTTCCAGCAGCTCCTTGCAGATGATCTGGATCCTCCTGAGCAACAGGTCCTCTTCAACCACTACGCACAACATCTGTTCTTCATGTGCCAGCAGTCTGAGAGGTCAATCGAGTATCACATGAAGGTGGTGGAGATACCAAACGAGTCCTTCTATCGAAATAACAGCATCAAGATTCTGGAGAAGATTGGATACAGAAAGGACAACCGAAGAGTTGACGAGTTTCTGGTCAGACTGAAAATGCATCAGAAATAAATCCACAAAATCTCATCCACACACATTAAAGTCCGTTGGATGGTCTCCATCAAACTTCCAGTTCTTTTGTCAACATGAGGAAATGTTTGAGTTAACTTCAGCTCCAGAATGTTCTGAATACGAGAGGGGCTTCAACCCAAAGTCTAACTGATAAATGGTATTTGTGTCTTATATTTCATGTTCAAACGTCTTCAGTATCATTTCTGTGGTTGTATTATATTCCTGTTCAGTTGTTTTCGGAGTGGTTGTTACATTGACGATAATAATCGTGATGCATATAGATGTAATGGTGTTATTGATAATCACAACAGGTATGTAAGGAATGTTCATACATTCTTATTGTGATGATTATTAGTGGAAAACAACATTGAAACATTCTTAAAAACCAGATTAAGTGGAAACTGGCTGCAGTCGTCATGTGCATCATTAATGTGTAATTGTATTAAAGAACAGAGGTTTATAAAGTCCACAAGCAACAGACCAGACTCTGTTTCTATCAACTAATGTTTTGAGTGATTTTATTCATCACATTTAATGTTAATTGTTAAGTTGTTGTATAACCTGAATGTTAACCACAAATTATTTCAGCTGTACTAATTATATTAAACACAATCAAAATCCTCCTTGTTTGTGTTTTGTGTTTCACAGGGTGAAAGAAATTTATGATGAAACCACAACTTCTAAAAGCTGCTGCTGTCAATATTAAATATGAGAACTTTGAGAAAATATAAAAACTGTGTCCAGAGATTAAATCAGAGGTTTGGATTTCAAAAGGTGCTGGTTTACACTTTGTTTCACAAGATTCAGAATCATTCCTCACTTTCTGGAACTAGAACATCCAGAGTGAACGCAGAGCTGCTGAAGTTGAAGAAACTGAACCTGAGCTGAATCAGCAGAGAAAACCTGGATGTGTGTAATTAGTGTGAATGAGCCACAGCTCTGTTCGTGTGAAGTGAGAGAGGTGAGAGAGCGACAAGAGAAGAAGAAACATTTCTTTAACGCAGGTGAAAGCTCATACACAGCCCTTCTACAGATCAAAATCATTTTCAACAGCTGAGGTTGAACATTGTTCCCTCATTTATTTGACTGAGCGATCAACTACAGTAAAAGTTGAATCTTTAAAAAGAATAACAGACAAACAGCAGCAGAAAATGGTCTCAACGTGACCTTTGACCTCTTAATCAGTTCCTCTCTGAGTCAAGAGGCGTTAAAATAACACGCTCTAGGACAAATGTGTGTCATGGTTTCACCTCCAAGTGAATATTTATATGAGACGTGATAAAAATCCTCTGCTCGTACTCAGGAATCCAAACTTCCACAGACTCAGGACGAATGAATCAGGATCTTTATTAACTCAAACAACAGAAAATGTTCCTGTACTTTCAGAAGTTTCCATTCACAGCCACAGTCTATCTGTGTTTTTGGATTTTTCAGAATGAGGCTGAAAAGCTTCACACAGACTCAGAATGACACGACCATAAAAACAACGTCACATTCATACGAGGTTCCGAGGGAAAAAGAAAAAAGATATAAAAGTAGAAAGGAGGTCACTCGTTTCTTCGACTCTTCTTGTGACTCTTCTTTGAACTCCTGTGACGAGAAACGAACAAAATCACGTTTAGTGCAAATAATGAAACGAACGATTCACACTTTGTTACCAATAATAAATCACACTGGAGAAGATCCTGAGGATTTTGATTCACTCTCACGCCTCCGATGACTCACGACTGATTTCATCCAAAAGCAAACATAAAGTTGTGTGTGTGAGTGTGTGTGTGCGTGAGTGAGTGTGTGTGTGTGTGTGTGAGTGTGTGTTTGTGTGCGTGCGTGTGTAAAATAATAAAATAAGAGTAACTAAAAATACAAAAATACCAATACACTAGTGCAAATAAACAAGAAAGTACAAATGTCATTAACTAGTGCAAAAAATAAAATGAACCATTAAAAGGTGCCGATAAACATTATAATAAAACATTATAAGGTGCAAAAGGTGAAATATAAACATGTGCAGTCATGATTTAGCAGCAGTTATGGGGAGGTGTGAACAGATATGAATTATTGTAGTCATTATATTTTTATGTAGCTTAGAAATATGATGAATAGAAGGATGTAGCAGAATGAGAATTATGATAGATTAAATAAGTAAATATAGTTCTTTGTGTGTATGAATATTATAAAGTGTAAATGAATATGTTGCTATAAACAGATGTAGTGACTTTCACAGAGCTCAGGAGCTCAGCAGTCTTACAGCCTGTGGGATAAACCTGTCCCTGAGTCTGGTCCTGGTCCGGATGCTGCGGTACCGTCTGCCAGACGGCAGCAGACAGAACAGTTTGTTGCTGGGGTGATGGGGGTCTTTCAGTATCCTGTGAGCCTTCTTCCTACAACGCTGGGTGTAGAGGTCCTCCATGGATGGTAGCTCCGTCCTGGTGATGTGCTGAGCAGTTTTCACCCCCCTCTGTAGAGTCTTACGTTTGAGGGCGGTGCAACTGCCGTACCAGGCCGTGATGCAGCCGGTCAGGATACTCTCGATGGTGCATCTGTAGAAGTTGCAGAGTGTCCTGGAGTCCATGTTGAAGAAGAGCCGCTGACGAGCTGTCTTTGTGATGACTCTGGTGTGATGAGTCCATGTCAGGTCCTCAGTGATGTGAACCCCGAGGAACCTGAAGCTGCTGACTCTCTCCACCGGAGTCCCATCGATGTCCGTCTCTCTGCTTCTTCCTGTAATCCACAATCAGCTCCTTGGTTTTGCTGATGTTGAGATGGAGGTTGTTGTCCTGGCACCAAGCTGTCAGGGCTCTGACCTCCTCTCCGTAGGCGTCTCGTCGCCGTCTGTGATCAGGCCGATGGCGGTGGTGTCGTCAGCAAACTTGATGATGGTGTTGGAGCTGTATGTGGCCACGTGCGTGAACAGGGAGGAGAGGGCTGAGCACCAACCCTGGGGGGCTCCGGTGTTGAGGGTCCGGCTGGAGGATGTGATGTTCCCCATCCGCACTGCCTGGCGTCTGCCCGTCACGAAGTTCAGGATCCAGTCACAGAGGGCGCTGTTGAGCCCGAGGTCCCTGAGCTTGATGACGAGCTTGGAGGGCTCAATAGTGTTGAATGCTGAACTGTAGTCAATGAACAGCATCCTCACATACGTGTTCCTCTGGTCCAGGTGGGAGAGGGCAGTGTGGAGGGTGAGGGGGAGGGCGTCGGCTGTGGACCTGTTCTCCCTGTAAGCAAACTGCAGGGGGTCCAGTGAGTCGGGGAGGGAGGAGGTGATGAACTGTTTGACTAACCGCTCAAAGCACTTCATGATGATGGGGGTGAGTGCAGCTGGGCGGTAGTCGTTGAGGCAGATGGTCTTTGTCTTTTTAGGGACTGGAATGATGGTGGACTCTTTGAGACGAGTGGGGACTCTAGACCGGAGCAGTGACTTGTTGAAGATGTCTGTGAACACCTCTGCCAGCTGAACTGCACACACCTTGAGAGCACGGCCAGGGATGCCGTCAGGCCCAGGAGCCCTAATGTGTGTTGATCTTTTTTAGGGATCTGCACACATCTGCACTGGGTAGAACCAGGGGGCAGGGGCCCTGAGCCTTCTGTACCTCCACAGCCGGGGGTCTCTCAAAGCGTGCAGCTGTGGCTCAGCGGTAGAGCAGCATCCAATAACCGGAAGGTTGGCGGTTCCCTGGGAACTGGCAACAGCAGCCCACCGCTCCAGTATATGTGTGTACATGGCATCTGTCAATGTGTGTTTCATCCAGGTGCCAACTGGATGGGTTAAATGCGGAGAACAATTTCATGTATGCATGTAAAAGTGTTAAACGTGACAATGAAAGTATATCTTCTTCTTCTAAAACGTGTTCAGTTCATCTGGGAGAGACGCACCACTTGTTGTTCTTTTATATTATAGTTTTTAGTCCAGACCACATGTTTCCAGCGTTGGAGCCCTTGTAGTCAGACTTTGTTCTTGTATTGTCTTTTAGCACTGCTAACAGCTCTCCGGAGCGCATTCCTGGAGTTCCTGTATTCATCCAAATCACCGGCGCTGTGCGCGACAGCCCGAGCTTTGAGTTTGGCTCGGACCATTTATCTGTGTGTGTGTTGATGTCCTCCTCCTCGAACACACACCGCTCCGCGGAGCTGAAGCAGACTGCTCGGTCCAGTCTGGACTGTCCGTGTCACCGGTCGGAGAGTAAACGTGGTCCAGTGTATTTCCACCGCGCGTGGGGCAGCTGACGGGCTGATAGTGTTTCGGCAGGACTTTCTTCATGTTGCTGTTAAAATCCCCGGCCACAATAAATGCAGCCTCCGGCCTCGAAGTCTCTGTCCTGTCCATCACTCCGTGCAGCTCCTCCTGTGTTGTTGTCAGTGCGGCGGCACATACACTGCAGGTGGAGCCACAGGTGTAAACTCCCTCTGCAGGTAAAAGGGCCAACATCTGATCATGGTGTGCTCTAAGCTGGGAGAGCAGTCCGAAGAGATGATCTCCACATCTGAGCACCAGTTGTTGTCGATCTTAAAGCAGACACCCCCTCCCTTACTCTTCCCTGAGTTTAATGTCCGGTCCTGGCGATGAATGGAGAATCCGTGCGGGACAATGGCGCCGTCCTGGATCGAGGGGTCAAGCCAAGTCTCTTCATGTCCCGTGGAAACGCCATCCTGCTCCGGAGTTCATCCAGCTTATTATCCAGGGATTGGACATTAGCCAGAAGTAAGCTCGGTAGAGGAGGCCGGTTTGCGCGTTTCCTCAGCCGGACCAGGACCCCGGCCCGGGATCCTCCCCGTCTTTGTGTCCTGCAGGTGAAGCGCCGACAGGTAACCACGGGTACGAGCCATTGTTGATGTTTGCTGGTCGCGGTGGTTTTTTGCTGTTTGCCAGCGACCTGATGAGAAGAAGTAGTTCTCTATCAGACTGAATGATCGGGCGGTGTCATGCTGCAAAACATTAAAATAAACAGAAAAAGTACATGACGACACTAGAAATGAGGAGTTGGTGAGGAGCTCGGGACACGGCAGCCATCCTCGGAGCCACTCAGGGTAATTTGTGTGAGTGGGTGTGGGTGTGTGTGTGTGTGTGTGTGTGTGTGTGTGTGTGTGTGTGTGTGTGTGAGTGTGTGAGTGTGTGTGTGTGTGGGTGGGTGTGAGTGTGTGAGTGTGTGTGTGTGTGGGTGGGTGTGTGAGTGTGTGTGTGTGTGGGTGGGTGTGTGAGTGAGTGTGTGTGTGTGTGTGAGTGTGAGTGTGTGTGGGTGTGTGAGTGTGTGTGTGTGTGGGTGGGTGTGTGAGTGTGTGTGTGTGTGAGTGTGAGTGTGTGTGGGTGAGTGAGTGTGTGAGTGTGTGTGTGTGTTTGTGTGTGTGAGTGTGTGAGTGTGTGTGTGTGTGTGAGTGTGAGTGTGTGTGTGAGTGTGAGTGTGTGTGTGTGGGTGTGTGAGTGTGTGTGTGTGGGTGTGTGAGTGTGTGGGTGTGTGTTTCCTTTCTTACTTGACGTGTGTGTGTGTGTGTGTGTGTGCGTGTGTGTGTTTCCTTTCTTACTTGACGTGTGTGTGTTTGTTTGTGTGTGTGTGTGTGTCCGTTTCTCTGAACATGAAACTGAAAGCTTCCCTCTGAGCTCAGTATAAAGCTGCTTCATCCACAGCCTGATGTTCACACAGCTGCAGGAGTCAGAGGACACATCTGAAGATGACGTGAGTTCATTTCATTGACACATCAGGATTCTGTCCTAGTTTAATAACATGAATGATCCTTTAAGTCAGTGACAGTGTTTGTATCATCGTCACGTTCTCTCTGTTTTTACCTTATCAACTAGAATAATGTGCATTTGAGCAGCACTGACATTCACAGACATATGAAAACTTTTATTTCACAGAATAAACGGTGCAGAAAAGATTTGAAAGTTCAATACATTTGGTTGCATTTGTGTTTTCCTTTAGTTTTTAACTATTTGTAATAAAGTTGATGGTTTGTTGTAGAAGATTTATCGTGAACAACACACAGAAACACACACAGAGGCAGACTTGCAGTGGAAGAGTCCGTTTCATCAGCTGCAGCTTTCATACCGTTTGATAAACCATGTTGTTGATAGGAATAGTTTCCTTTACTAGAAATCTTTACTTGAAGTGTATGTGGAGTGCTCTTTCGTCCTTGTATCGTGTGTGTGTGTGTGTGTGTGTTTCTTTTCTTACTTGACGTGTGTGTGTGTGTGTGTGTGTGTGTGTGTGTTTCCTTTCTTACTTGACGTGTGTGTGTGTGTGTGTGTTTCTTATCTTACTTGACGTGTGTGTGTGTGTTTCCTTTCTTACTTGACGTGTGTGTGTGTGTGTGTGTGTGTGTGTGTGTTTCCTTTCTTACTTGACGTGTGTGTGTGTGTGTGTGTGTGTGTGTGTGTTTCTTATCTTACTTGACGTGTGTGTGTGTGTTTCCTTTCTTACTTGACGTGTGTGTGTGTGTTTCCTTTCTTACTTGACGTGTGTGTGTGTGTGTGTGTGTGTGTGTGTGTGTGTGTGTGTTTCCTTTCTTACTTGACGTGTGTGTGTGTGTGTGTTTCTTTTCTTACTTGACGTGTGTGTGTGTGTGTGTGTGTGTGTGTGTGTGTGTGTTTCCTTTCTTACTTGACGTGTGTGTGTGTGTGTGTGTGTGTGTGTGTTTCCTTTCTTACTTGACGTGTGTGTGTGTGTGTGTGTGTGTGTGTGTTTCTTTTCTTACTTGACGTGTGTGTGTGTGTGTGTGTGTGTGTGCGTGTGTGTGTTTCCTTTCTTACTTGACGTGTGTGTGTGTGTGTGTGTGTGTGTGTGTGTGTTTCCTTTCTTACTTGACGTGTGTGTGTGTGTGTGTGTGTGTTTCCTTTCTTACTTGACGTGTGTGTGTGTGTGTGTGTGTGTGTGTGTGTGTGTGTGTGTGTGTGTGTGCTTGAACATGTTCTGTGGCCAGATAACGATAGAAGTGAGAACTAGTCTTTCCTCTACAAGTCCATAACATCGTCTCAGGAATCCTCTTTAAATGTCTATATTGGCTGTCATTGATCATTTGGTATTAGAAATGTATTATTCATCAGCCCAGGGTCTAATATTTATAAGAATTATTTACAGAGAACTTTTCAAAGACAGACACAGAAGTCACACAAGGCAGCATTAAAAACAGATAAGACATGAACAGTTCGTTAAGATAATTCAGAATTAAAGTAAAATCAGGAACTGGAGACTTATTGTCTTTAATGTTTTCATTTAATGGAAAAAGCATTTTCATATTTTTTTATTTCATCACTCGTAACATTTTACATCGACCCACTGATGATGTGTTTTAATGTTTGGTTTTATTATTATTATTCCATCAGTGCTGCTCAGAGTGACACGACACTGGAGGACAGACTGGGGGCGCTGCAGTGCCACTTCACCTGGGATCTGGACCCCAGCAGGTCCGATCTTTTCCGTATCAGGGACATGCTGCAGGACATCGGCACCAATGAGGGGAACAAGTGGCTGGGTCACATTTACAACCTGCAGGGGTACGTCCACTTCCAGCTGGGGTCCATCGAAGAAGCCAGGAGTTTCTTCAGCAGAGCCGCGGAGGCCTTCAGGCAGATGAGAGGAGCAGACGAGGGTCCCTGGCTGGTGGTGACCTACGGGAACCAGGCCTGGCTGCACCATCGTCAGGGAGAACAAGCAGAGAGTCTGGCTTGTCTGTCAAAGGTCGACGGCCTGATGACTGAGCATCCATCGCAGGAGGAGCTGCATCCGGAGATCTGCGCTGAAAAAGCCTGGACTCTGATGAAGTTTAGCAGAGAAAAAAAGCTTCTGGCTGCTGATTACTTCCAGAGAGCCATCAGGATGCAGCCGGACATGGTGGAGTGGCAGACCAGCCACGTGTTGGGGTTAGTTAACATGTCCAAACACAGCGAGGGGGTCGAGGCCGACATCATGGAGAAGCTGAGACAAGCCACCGAACAGGATCCAGAGAACCTGTACCTCGCTGTCATATACCTCCACCAGCTCGCTAAGAAAGGACAAATAGACAAATGCAGAGCACGCGAGTTAGCCACAAAGGTTCTGATGAACCCTGCCAGCAGTTACGGTGGACTCAAACCATTACTAAGGTTTTACAGAGACTACACCTCCCCCGACGAGGCTCTTGCTTTGGCAGAAGATGCTCTAAAGAAACATCCAGAGGAACGTTATCTGAAAAGATGTGTCGGACTCAGCCTCAAATGGAAGATCTGGTCTGAGAAGTGCCCAGATCCGAGCATGATCAAGAAAGGGATCTGTGTCTATGAGGAGCTGATTTCTCTTTATCCTGATTCCAGCTTTAAGAAGAAAATGGACCTCGCAAGTATTTACGCAAAGTCAGAGGACACCCTGGCCAAATCTGAGGAGATCTTCCAGCAGCTCCTCGCAGATGATCTGGATCCTCCTGAGCAACAGTTCCTCTTCAACCACTACGCAAAACATCTGTTCTTCATACGCCGGCAGCGTAAGAGGTCAATCGAGTATCACATGAAGGTGGTGGAGATACCAAACGAGTCCTTCTATCGAAATGACAGCATCAAGATTCTGGAGAAGATTGGATACAGAAAGGACAACTGAAGAGTTGACGAGTTTCTGGTCAGACTGAAAATGCATCAGAAATAAATCCACAAAATCTCATCCACACACATTAAAGTCCGTTCCATGGTCTCCATCAAACTTCCAGTTCTTTTGTCAACATGAGGAAATGTTTGAGTTAACTTCAGCTCCAGAATGTTCTGAAGACGAGAGGGGCTTCAACCCAAAGTCTAACTGATAAATGGTATTTGTGTCTTATATTTCATGTTCAAACGTCTTCAGTATCATTTCTGTGGTTGTATTATATTCCTGTTCAGTTGTTTTCGGAGTGGTTGTTACATTGACGATAATAATCGTGATGCATATAGATGTAATGGTGTTATTGATAATCACAACAGGTATGTAAGGAATGTTCATACATTCTTATTGTGATGATTATTAGTGGAAAACAACATTGAAACATTCTTAAAAACCAGATTAAGTGGAAACTGGCTGCAGTCGTCATGTGCATCATTAATGTGTAATTGTATTAAAGAACAGAGGTTTATAAAGTCCACAAGCAACAGACCAGACTCTGTTTCTATCAACTAATGTTTTGAGTGATTTTATTCATCACATTTAATGTTAATTGTTAAGTTGTTGTATAACCTGAATATTAATCACAAATTATTTCAGCTGTACTAATTCTATTAAACACAATAAAAATCCTCCTTGTTTGTGTTTTGTGTTTCACAGGGTGAAAGAAATTTATGATGAAACCACAACTTCTAAAAGCTGCTGCGGTCAATATTAAATATGAGAACTTTGAGAAAATATAAAAACTGTGTCCAGAGATTAAATCAGAGGTTTGGATTTCAAAAGGTGCTGGTTTACACTTTGTTTCACAAGATTCAGAATCATTCCTCACCTTCTGGAACTAGAACATCCAGAGTGAACGCAGAGCTGCTGAAGTTGAAGAAACTGAACCTGAGCTGAATCAGCAGAGAAAACCTGGATGTGTGTAATTAGTGTGAATGAGCCACAGCTCTGTTCGTGTGAAGTGAGAGAGGTGAGAGAGCGACAAGAGAAGAAGAAACATTTCTTTAACGCAGGTGAAAGCTCATACACAGCCCTTCTACAGATCAAAATCATTTTCAACAGCTGAGGTTGAACATTGTTCCCTCATTTATTTGACTGAGCGATCAACTACAGTAAAAGTTGAATCTTTAAAAAGAATAACAGACAAACAGCAGCAGAAAATGGTCTCAACGTGACCTTTGACCTCTTAATCAGTTCCTCTCTGAGTCAAGAGGCGTTAAAATAACACGCTCTAGGACAAATGTGTGTCATGGTTTCACCTCCAAGTGAATATTTATATGAGACGTGATAAAAATCCTCTGCTCGTACTCAGGAATCCAAACTTCCACAGACTCAGGACGAATGAATCAGGATCTTTATTAACTCAAACAACAGAAAATGTTCCTGTACTTTCAGAAGTTTCCATTCACAGCCACAGTCTATCTGTGTTTTTGGATTTTTCAGAATGAGGCTGAAAAGCTTCACACAGACTCTGAATGACACGACCATAAAAACAACGTCACATTCATACGAGGCTCCGAGGGAAAAAGAAAAAAGATATAAAAGTAGAAAGGAGGTCACTCGTTTCTTCGACTCTTCTTGTGACTCTTCTTTGAACTCCTGTGACGAGAAACGAACAAAATCACGTTTAGTGCAAATAATGAAACGAACGATTCACACTTTGTTACCAATAATAAATCACACTGGAGAAGATCCTGAGGATTTTGATTCACTCTCACGCCTCCGATGATTTGAAACCTCTCACCTCTCTGGAGACTTTGAGTGGCTGCGGTGTCGGTGGCTTCTGTGGTGACCTGGTTCACAACCATGAAAATAACCATGATCACATATCATCATGTACACAAGATGGTTTCCTCTGTGTTAAAGTCAATGAACGACTGGATGAACAAAAACAACAACTTATCACTTATGTTTTATTACCACAGACTGGCAGTGGGGGGGCGAGACATGTGTTCTTACCTGGGGATTTGGAGCGGTGGCGTCGGTCCCTGGACCGGCTGCGGTGGCGGCGGGGGCTCTTGCTGCGATGGCGCTCTCTCCGGGGCGATGGGCTGACAAAACACAACAGAATCACTGAAAGAGCCTGAGCCACAAAATAAGGTTGAAAACATTTGACGACTGATTTCATCCGAACAAACCTCCGCCTCTTTGGAGATCGGCTCCTCCTGAAACATAAAATAAAAATACAAAGGATTAGATTTAGAACCGAATCGTCCATTGATAGTCAATCGTATTATAACTTCACTGAAACATTTACATGTCGACATTTTCTTTCCGTCTTCTCTGCAGAAAAATGTAGATTATTAAACCCTCAGTAAGTTGACAAACCGTCTGGGTGAGCGGCTGCGTCTGTAGCGAGGTGATGGGGAGCGGCGAGGCCTGTCGTTGTCACGGTAACTACGTCTGTGTGGTTCAGGCGTCTGGAGTCTCTCCAGCTGCTGGTGGAAAAACAAGTTTTAAAATCTCAACCACCGGAACCAAACACGCTGTTCTACTTTCTGAACATGAAAACCACTTCACTCGGAAACGGAGCCCAACAGACTGAATCACTATGTGTGACTGCAGGGGGCGCTGTTGCTCAGTCAAAGATACATCGTGTTGCTTTAATAAACTCTTATCACCTTCTCTTCTTCCTCTTCTTCTTCATCACTGGTCTCCACTTCATCCAGATCTTCCTCCAGGGCGCTGATGCGTGGGTCCAACATCTCGGCCTCCTCGAGGACTTGTCTCCTCTGTCACACACACACACACATTAGTGGTGTGGGCCTATGAAACAAGCTGAGCGTATGAACATGATGTAGACATACCTGAAGCCGGGGCAAAATGATGTCACACATTCTCTCTGCGTGAAGAAGCTCGTCGATAAACTCGTCAACGTGCATCAACTCGAACTCTGAAAGAAAGACCATGAAACGATGCTGCAATTATTTCATCTTACACCTACAACAAAATCAGAGACGCAATAAAGTGTCTGACTAACTTTGTTGTGGTTCATGTGGCCAGAGGAGAAGTCACTCGACTCACAGCTGTTCATGTTCACGACTCACCTCCGTTTCGGTTCTGACTCTTGATCTTTCTGTAGTCATTGTACAGAGGCTCCAGGTATTTGTAACAATCCGCTGCGGTGCCCGTCAACCTCATGTACATCGCTCCAAGCAGACGGACATATCTAGTAAAACCAGGGGACAGCATGAGGAGAACGATCCAGGACACAGAAGAGGCCGACTTCATTTAGGATGATTAATAGAATATATGATAAAAGTCTCAGAGAATCGTGAAAACCACTGGTTATTTGTATTTAAATGTGTTGTTGTGACAAACAGCAGCTCGTTTGTGAGTCAATTAGAACCGTAAATGCAAATTGAAGCACCAAAGTAAAAACTGGGGAAAGCACCTGAGCTTGTGTGGCAACAAGCACGACTAAATTCATCCAACTTTTATTTGTGACATCAAGCCATCTGCTGAAATACGTTTCCTCCAAGTCGACCACAGGAGTCGATGTATTCATACTGAAGTTACATTCGTCCAGCTTTTGTGTGTCTGACTCACAAATTCAGTGCCGCAGCAGTGTTCGGCTCTGCACACGTGAAGGAACTCACTTGAAATCCTCATTTTTAATGAACTCGACGATGATGTCTTTCTCTGGCTGAATCTGCAGCATCTTCAGCGCGAGGCAAAGGAAGGGGGTGGGCTTGATGTTTCCGCCATAAACTCCTCCTACGAACTTCAGCTCCATGGCTTTGTCAACAACCAGCTCGGCTGCGGATATGACGACATGCACACGTTACACTAACAGTCTGTCACGTTAACACAGGAAAGAGGAAGACATACAAAGCTGCTGTGAAGAAAAGAGTTTATTTCAGTTTTATATTAAAGTGGAAAAACTGTCCCAGGATAAAAACATAAGTGGACGCTGGGGTTCAGTGGAGCTTTAAGTTTTGTAACTTCTCTCAGTCTTTATCTGGTAAAACAAAGAATAAAACACATCTACATGCACCAAACAAGAGTTTCTGCAGGAATGTGTGTTGAGGACAATGAAGGAATGAAATGAAATAACATTCTTAACATATTTTTATTTGTTTTAAAATCTACCAAGGTCATCGATGGGTTATTGAAGTAGAAAATAAAACCTCGTTCGCTGCTTCTTCTAGTTTCATCAAATGTTAGAGGGAATATTTGTTCACTTGAAGTGGTGATCCAACACGCAGCAGCTGTAACATCTCACTTTGTCCTTCTTCTCTTGAACAGATCAAATATCTGAAGAAGCTGAAACAGTGACTCACTGAGGAGCCCTGAGTCACGGTGAGCTCAGGCTCCACGTGTTTGATTCCAGTATCAGTGAACATCGCTCTTTATTCTGGTGACGGTTCATCAGTTGTTCACTAAAGTAAAGCGACTGAGTTCAGAGTGAAACCTCTGGTTATCAACGTGAGCTAATGTTAGCTCTCTGGCTAACGTGCTAACGTGCTACTGACCCGTGAGACCGAAACATTCCTCCTTCCAGTATTTGGACTCGTAGATTCGGGTTCGGATGATCTTCTCCACCAGATACTGGGGGTTCGTCCCGTGGATGCTGTTCGCATCCTTCACGGTTCTGTTCGCCATCGGAGAGAAAGGAAAGGAGTTAGCTTCCTAGCACGAACACAGCCGCGACGTACAAGCTAACTTCCGGAGGAAGCGAGACAACTTCCGGCTGATTTCCTTCAGAATAAGAGTGCAAGGTGGTTGACGTAGATCTGTCAGCGGAAGTCACCAAGTTGAATTTATACTTATACTAATACTATAATAATACTAATACTGAGACTGATAATACTTATAATAATACTATGACAATACTTATAATAATACTAATACTATGATAATACTTATAATAATACTAATACTGAGACTGATAATACTTAAAACAATAATACTGATATTAATACTGATGATAGTTCTATTACTGAAACTAATACTGATAATAATACTAATACTTATAATAATACTAATACTGATCATAATACTAATTCTTATAATAATACTAATACTGATCATAATACTAATTCTTATAATAAGACTAATACTGATCATAATACTAATTCTTATAATAAGACTAATGCTGATCATAATACTAATTATTATAATAAGACTAATACTGATACCCATACATGTTAGCAGGTGTTAGCAGATGTAAGGAACATAACTTCAGTTGTGCACCTGAGCGTCATCAAGTGTTTTGTGTTTTTCATCAACGATACACGCTGAACTTGAGGTTACCTGAGGCTTAAGGTAAATCTGACTGGCTGCTAGTGAAAACTAGGATTGTTTATTCTTAACTTTCTGCCAATAGATCCTTTCACCTAAACCTTACACTCTGGACCTTCACGTTCTGTCCCTGGTCCTCACATCAACAACGCACACTTCCTGCTCCTCATGTGACTGAACTCACCAATAAGAAGCCAGAAAGGCCTCAGACTCAGGTAAAGGTGAGAGAAGTACAGAGGCACATTCAACACATCATTCCTCCTGTTCTTATGAATTATATCAATGTTCACTGTTATAAACACATGTTGGTTCATCACCACGAACACTCACACGAATTTAACTTTCAACTTCACTAAATCATTCTCCAACCTGTACAAACTAAGTGTGGACGCTCACACTCCGAGCCAGCTGGTGGCGCTAGTGAGCGTGAGGCGCTGGTTACAAAGCGGAAACTACGCAATTTTGGCGCGAAGCGTTGTCTGCTGCGGTGGCGGGTGAATGTTCTGCGGAGTAAGTGTCGTTGTGTTAATGTTAGTGTGTCGTTGTGTTAACTTTAGTGTGTCGTTGTGTTAACTTTAGTGTGTCGTTGTGTTAACTTTAGTGTGTCGTTGTGTTAACTTTAGTGTGTCGTTGTGTTAATGTTAGTGTGTCGTTGTGTTAATGTTAGTGTGTCGTTGTGTTAATGTTAGTGTGTCGTTGTGTTAACTTTAGTGTGTCGTTGTGTTAACGTTAGTGTGTCGTTGTGTTAACTTTAGTGTGTCGTTGTGTTAATGTTAGTGTGTCGTTGTGTTAATGTTAGTGTGTCGTTGTGTTAACTTTAGTGTGTCGTTGTGTTAATGTTAGTGTGTCGTTGTGTTAATGTTAGTGTGTCGTTGTGTTAACTTTAGTGTGTCGTTGTGTTAACGTTAGTGTGTCGTTGTGTTAATGTTAGTGTGTCGTTGTGTTAACTTCAGTGTGTCGTTGTGTTAACTTTAGTGTGTCGTTGTGTTAATGTTAGTGTGTCGTTGTGTTAATGTTAGTGTGTCGTTGTGTTAACTTTAGTGTGTCGTTGTGTTAATGTTAGTGTGTCGTTGTGTTAATGTTAGTGTGTCGTTGTGTTAACTTTAGTGTGTCGTTGTGTTAATGTTAGTGTGTCGTTGTGTTAATGTTAGTGTGTCGTTGTGTTAACTTTAGTGTGTCGTTGTGTTAACGTTAGTGTGTCGTTGTGTTAATGTTAGTGTGTCGTTGTGTTAACTTCAGTGTGTCGTTGTGTTAATGTTAGTGTGTCGTTGTGTTAATGTTAGTGTGTCGTTGTGTTAACTTTAGTGTGTCGTTGTGTTAATGTTAGTGTGTCGTTGTGTTAATGTTAGTGTGTCGTTGTGTTAATGTTAGTGTGTCGTTGTGTTAATGTTAGTGTGTCGTTGTGTTAATGTTAGTGTGTCGTTGTGTTAACTTTAGTGTGTCGTTGTGTTAATGTTAGTGTGTCGTTGTGTTAATGTTAGTGTGTCGTTGTGTCGTTGTGTTAATGTTAGTGTGTCGTTGTGTTAACTTTAGTGTGTTGTGTTAATGTTAGTGTGTCGTTGTGTTAATGTTAGTGTGTCGTTGTGTTAACTTTAGTGTGTCGTTGTGTTAATGTTAGTGTGTCGTTGTGTTAATGTTAGTGTGTCGTTGTGTTAACTTTAGTGTGTCGTTGTGTTAATGTTAGTGTGTCGTTGTGTTAATGTTAGTGTGTCGTTGTGTTAACCTCAGTGTGTCGTTGTGTTAACTTCAGTGTGTCGTTGTGTTAATGTTAGTGTGTCGTTGTGTTAATGTTAGTGTGTCGTTGTGTTAATGTTAGTGTGTCGTTGTGTTAACTTTAGTGTGTCGTTGTGTTAATGTTAGTGTGTTGTGTTAACTTTAGTGTGTCGTTGTGTTAATGTTAGTGTGTTGTGTTGTGTTAACCTGTGTGTCGTGTTGTGTTAACCTCAGTGTGTGTTGTGTTAACCTGTGTTGTGTTAACCTGTGTGTTGTGTTAACCTCAGTGTGTGTTGTGTTAACCTCAGTGTGTGTTGTGTTAACCTGTGTGTTGTGTTAACCTCAGTGTGTGTTGTGTTAACCTCAGTGTGTGTTGTGTTAACCTGTGTTGTGTTAACCTCAGTGTGTGTTGTGTTAACCTATGTTGTGTTAATCTGTGTTGTGTTAACCTGTGTGTTGTGTTAACCTCAGTGTGTATTGTGTTAACCTGTGTGTTGTGTTAACCTGTGTGTTGTGTTAACCTCAGTGTGTCATTGTGTTAACCTCAGTGTGTGTTGTGTTAACCTGTGTGTTGTGTTAACTTCAGTGTGTCGTTGTGTTAACCTCAGTGTGTGTTGTGTTAACCTGTGTTGTGTTAACCTCAGTGTGTGTTGTGTTAACCTCAGTGTGTGTTGTGTTAACCTGTGTGTTGTGTTAACCTGTGTTGTGTTAACCTCAGTGTGTGTTGTGTTAACCTCAGTGTGTGTTGTGTTAACCTGTGTGTTGTGTTAACCTGTGTGTTGTGTTAACCTGTGTGTTGTGTTAACCTGTGTTGTGTTAACTTCAGTGTGTGTTGTGTTAACCTGTGATGTGTTGTGTTAACCTGTGTTGTGTTAACCTGTGTGTTGTGTTAACCTCAGTGTGTCGTTGTGTTAACCTCAGTGTGTGTTGTGTTAACCTGTGTTGTGTTAACCTGTGTGTTGTGTTAACCTGTGTTGTGTTAACTTCAGTGTGTGTTGTGTTAACCTGTGATGTGTTGTGTTAACCTGTGTTGTGTTAACCTGTGTGTTGTGTTAACCTCAGTGTGTCGTTGTGTTAACCTCAGTGTGTGTTGTGTTAACCTGTGTTGTGTTAACCTCAGTGTGTGTTGTGTTAACCTGTGATGTGTTGTGTTAACCTGTGTGTGTGTTGCAGGAGACACGATGAAGTACTTCACCAGACTCAGAGTCCGCAGAGTTTACAGGTGGGGTGGGAAGCCGCTGAGATTCAACAGGAAGCTGAAGACGTATGAATTTGGGTGAGAACCAAAGTGTCTGGTGTGTTTGGCTTCATTGTGTGTTTGGCTTCATTGTGTGTCTGGCTTCATTGTGTGTTCGGCTTCATTGTGTGTTCGGCTTCATTGTGTGTTTGTCTTCATTGTGTGTTTGTCTTCATTGTGTGTCTGGCTTCATTGTGTGTCTGGCTTCATTGTGTTAGTTTATTTATTTATTATCTCATCGTTATTGACACAAACAGTTGAATTTTTGAAACCAGCTTCTCCTTTTCACTTTTATTGTGAAAATCCTGCTTGGATATTGAACTCGTGTGATTGTGTCTCAGCTCCTTGTCCATCAGTGTGGACGGTCTCCCGAGGACCACCATCATTAACGCCGGCCAGCACATCCTCATAGAGGGCGACGATGAAGACAACCCGTACGTGGCCAAAGTCGTCAGGCTCTTCGGTGACGGTGAGTCCAACGAGATGTTGGAACAGGATCGATGACCACGTGATGATGTCAGTGTGTCCGGATGCTCATTGGAGCGGATTTGATTGGCTGAGCTGTGTCACTTGTAATTATAAAGACCACAAGTAAAAACGAGACGGAGAACAACACGTCAGATTGAGAACGTAGATAAACACTCGATGATTAAACCGATCGAGTGCACTGAAGTGACACAGACAAACGATGAGTGATGCGACGCAGCACAAAGACCAAGTGTCTCGTGTGTTTCAGAGAGCGGGAAGCAGAAGAAGGCGGTGGTTCAGTGGTTTGTTCGTGTGTCTGAAGTGCCTCTGAGCAAACTGAAGCTGCTGGGCAGAGAGCCTCACCCTCAGGAGATCTTCTACTATCAAGGTCGCAGCTGTGACGACGAGGTCAACGCTGAGTCCATCCTCAGACCTGTGCAGGTTACTTCTCCTTTATTTTAACACATGAATGAAAGTCTGACCACTCAAATCTGATCTTTGAATCTTTACTTTTGCCTTTTCCTGATTGGACTAACATGTAACAGAGACATGTATGTGTGTGTGTATGTATGTGTGTGTGTATGTATGTATGTATGTATGTATGTGTGTATGTGTGTATGTGTGTGTGTGTGAACTGACCCTGTAAGTTCTTGTCTCGAAGGTGAAGCACCTGGACGGAGCAGCGGCGTTTCCTGACTCTGACGATAAGGACACTCTGTTTGTGAAGCTGTCCTGGGACTCTAAGACCTTCAAGTTGTTGGACTCTGCTGTGGTGGAGTCTGCCTCCGAACCCACGCCGGCATCCTCTCCTCCTCCCTGTCCCAAACCCTCCTTGCCCCCCTCGCCCCCCCGGTCCCCGCCCACGGCTGCTCCTGCGTCTCGAGGCCCCTCTCGACGCGCCCTGCCCACGCCGGACCCCGCAGTCATGCGCAGCGCCTCCTCGGGCGACGTGAGATACAGAAGAGCCACCATGAGCGCGGGCAAGGTCTGCACTGCGGAGGCCGAGTCCCTGCACTCCACCACCAAACTGTCAGCCTCCAAATGTCTGAGCGCCAAGAGGAGGAGCGCCACAGCCAGGACGCCGGGAGTCCGCAAGAAACTGGAGCTCAACAGTGAGTGTTTGAAAATGATAATCAGTAGATTTCAGTTTATTTCCTCTGGTTTGTTTCTGCAGACCAGTAAAAAGAAACGACAACATCCAGTTCATTCGTCCAGTAGTTTTTTTTTTTTTTGACTGTTTCCTCGTCAGGTCCGGAGAAAGTGACGCAGGAAGACCTCGCTGACCAGCTGCTGGACGAGGAGCTGGAGTCTGTGATGTTGGCGCAAAGGCTCTCATCGTCTCCTCCTCAGGCCCTGCGCCTCACCCACAGCCTCACCCCTCTCAGCAAGACCCAGAGGGCCCCTGTCACCCCCCTCCCCCACCGACTCACCCCCCTCAGGAAGGCCCATGGAGCCGCCGCCGTCGAGGACGCAACCCACCTGAAGGAGTCTGGCGGTCCACCGTCGTCTGGAAGAGGAGACTCCACCAGGTCAGGGGGAGGGTAGTGGACTCACTCCCACACACTAACTGAAGGAACATTGTGTATATAGTCTGTGTACAGGCCCGAGTGTTGCTGTTCAACTGCTCTGGGTTCCTAATATTTAGTTCACCTACATTCAAATGTTCATAGAACATCATCAGCCTTATTCTTCAGACGCTCATTCAGACCTTGTGGATTATTTTCAGGTTCAAGAATTAACTGACACACTCAATCTGGTTTTCAACTGTGTGAACCCAGAGAGAGAAGCTGGTTTGAAATGATGGAATCCAAAGAAACTGGTTTTAAAATAATACTAACTCAGAGATTAAATAGGATTGTAGTTAGAAACCTTTCCACCAGAGGGCAGAAGTGAGTTTTCAAACTAAACCAGCCCAGTTTACACAAGTCTCCACCTGGTGTAACCATAGCAACAGTGTGGACAGAATCTTTAATTAAAGCATCAGCTCCTCCGATGCTCAACAAAGTTTCAGGTGATGAGGTGGTTTTAAATGAGTCTCGGTGTTTTCTGGTGAGTCACCACGTCAGATGAAAACACTGGTTCTGTCTCCGAATGAACTGTGGACGTTTCTTCTCACTGAACCAACCGGTTTGTCCTCAGGGCTGGGACGCCATCTCGTAAGAAAGAAGCGAGAACCCAGAGGGAACCTGCTCTGGCTGCTCTGTGAGTGTGATGTCATCACATTTAAAAACAGAAATGTTATGTATGCCGCCACGTGTGGGACGTCCGTGACTGTAAATGTCTGATGTCAACAGGGCTGAGGTGGACAACGAAAACTCTCCAATGCTGCCGACCGCCGTCACGCCGAGGAGCTCGAAGAGGAAGTCTGCCCAGCTGGTGTCGTCTCGCATCAGGAAACAGCTGTGAGTGCAACGGCTCTGTGGCTGACCTCCGACCTCCAGGTTGTCTTGTAGCTGCTGTGCTCTGACAGAAGGACGTTTGATCCATTCTCACATTTGAGTTCAGTTCTAATGGAAACTTGGTGAAGTCCAATCATCCAACCTCTGTCACTGTTTTATTATTCGTGTTCGAATTAACATCGGATTCTTTTCTCCCAGATTAACATCAGAGAGCAAAGTAAATGATTCATTTATCCAAGAAAACAGCAAAATATTTATCGTCTCCAGCTTCTGATTCGTGAGCATTTCTTGTTGCTGAGTTTTATCTTGTTGCACGTTGCGTTTGTGGCTCATGAACTGGGAACCATTTCCATTTGTTTCCTGGTTGTTCAGGAATCTTCTGGAGAACCTTCAGCTCCCGGACTCAGATGGAGAAGAAGAGGACGAGTTTGTTCCATCGAAGAAGGAGCTGCAGAGCAGCAGCGAGGAGGAGGAGGAGGAGGAAGGCCTGGATAGTGATGAGGATATTGTCGTAAAGAGGGGCCGACACACTGCGACGGGTTCACGCACTCCTCGCTCAAAGCGGAAAACTGGCATCACTACCAGGACGCCGCGTAAAACTCCCAACAAGAAGGTAAAAGTCCAGACTGATGAATTGTGGGTATTTTCTTTTGTACTGTATATATTATCTGATCTGCGTTGCAGTATATTAAATCAAAAATTCCTGTATCGTATTGTTCCCTTCTTGCCAATACACAGTCCAGTGAACAGGACCAGGCTTTGTCCCAAAGGGGTTCAACCCGAACAGTTCACAGTCCATCGCAGTTGTCTGCACAAGAGAAGTTGGAAATACGCAGAAGTTTTAGTTTGATGCAGATGATTGATTGGCTTGTTGGGGAGGAGGGGCCACATGACACATTATTTATTTACAACACAATCAAACATGTTTCCTCTCAAACTTCATTGGTTCAAACTTTTACACAAGCTGCAAATGTTTTCTCATCGGTTGATTCTTGATGATAATTGGTTGATTGTTTTAAAATAAAATGTAATCGAGCGATGACACTGTGTGTGTGAAGAAATCTGAAATCATCCAGAGACGTCCTCCTTCGTGTGGTCCAGTCTAACTCTGTGACACGAAGACATCAGTCTTTTAAATGTCTCAATGTTTTACGTCTTCTTCAACAGATCACACCTGGCACTCCCCGGACCCCCCGTCACGCCACTCCCAGCATCCCCAGCAGGTCACTGCCTGCCCGACGTCCTGGGAATGTCCTGGAGGAGGCCAGAGCGAGGTAAGAGGAGAGTTTCAGTTTAACCACACTGACGCACTTTGTTTCATCCACACGGACTTTGAAGGAAGTTTTATGTATTTATAGTTATTACGGACAACAAGGACACGCCCCCACTTCCTTCTGTTGTACTAAATTCAACTAAAGTATCGTGGATACAAACGACACCGTCTTGTGCTTTTGACATCATTTGTCAATCTATTGTCTGTTGTTTGTGAAGTGGAGCCGTGGTATCCAGGTCCCGCCCACTCACACGCTCAACCAATCACCAGTCACGTTTATATATCATCAAGCAACAAATTTAAATCAAACTTGAGAATCAGTTTGATGAGACCTGCATCGTTGTGTCTGTGTTTCACCTTAAACCTTCATTACATGTCGATGTGTTTACGTCTCCCATCAGGCTGCACGTGTCGTCGGTGCCGGAGTCTCTTCCCTGCAGGGAGCAGGAGTTTCAGGACATCTACAGCTTCGTGGAGAGCAAGATCATGGACGGCACCGGGGGGTGAGACCAGGCCCGAGCCCGTGTGACGCATTACAGCGAGTCAGTCGTTCCCGATGGTTGTCACGCTGACCTGCTGTGCGCTGCCTTTCAGGTGTATGTATATCTCGGGCGTTCCGGGCACAGGGAAGACGGCCACGGTGCACGAGGTGATGCGCTGTCTACAGCACGCAGCTGAAGTGGACGAGATCCCTTCGTTCCTCTTCATCGAGATCAATGGGATGAAGATGACGGATCCTCATCAGGCCTACGTCCAGATCCTGCAGGTGAGGACTTAATGTGAGCGAGGAGGTTGGAAATTCAGTTAATGTTAAAATATTAAAGTTAATGTCTGAAGATTTTCTGGTTCATGTACCTGAACTCTGACCTCTTGGTCTTAATCGTCAGAGTTACATTAAAACCACGGTACGGTCACTAATGAACCGGACTCTGTCCTCTTCAGAAACTGACGGGTCAGAAGGCCACGGCCGACCACGCTGCCGCCCTGCTGGAGAAGAGATTCAGTAACCCTGCGCCCAGGAAGGAGACGACAGTGCTGCTGGTGGACGAGGTCATTATTTATTTATTTGTTTGTTTGTTTATTTACCATCAAGTTAAAAATGATCAGTTGGTGTCAGACTCACACGTCCCCGTCTGTCTCCTGTAGTTGGACTTGTTATGGACGCGGAAGCAGAACGTGATGTACAACCTGTTCGACTGGCCCACGCGGCGTCACGCCCGCCTGGTGGTGCTGACCATCGCCAACACCATGGACCTGCCGGAGAGGATCATGATTAACAGGGTGGCCAGCAGACTGGTGAGGGAACAGACGAGTTCATCTTACAAGATGTCAGATCACGAGCTCTAAGACAGAGGAGCTGCTGGGACGAGACGCTGGAGCAGCAAAACAAATGGTTTCAAACTCTGAACTAAAACGGTGCTCGTCTGAAAACATATTCAAATCATCACTAGATCCAGATTTTCATTTTGATGTGCACCAAATCAAAGAAACTGATAAATATCCATCCATCATTTGTCAGACTTGTCCCCATCGAGAACCATAAATATGTTTAACTTACATACAACAGTACTCGGCCGTCTCAGGGGGGGGGGGGGGGTTATATTGGGGTTCAACCTCTGAACAATGTTGACTTGTTTGGACCAAACTTGGCCGGAAAATACCAATTCCCACTTGTACCGTTTTCTAGCCAAAGAATATGTTTAAGCACACACACTCAAGTAAGAACTTCCAGGACACACACACACACACACACACACACTAAATACACACATGATACCAGGACCCCATCGCTCAGAAAAAGAAATCGTCTCCGTCTCTGACTCTTCCTCATTCTGAGGATTTTCTGCGGTTAAACCACTGCAGAGGAAACAATCTACTTCCTCTTCACATCATATGACCAGAGGACATGAATGTGTTGCTGGGTGTGTTAGTCTGATTATTTCAGATCAATTTGTCACCTGATGTCATTATTTGGGACTTAGCTGATGTTTAATACGCACGTCAGACACTAACTGTACGTGTGTTTGCAGGGTTTGACGCGGATGTCCTTTCAGCCGTACAGCTTCAAGCAGCTGCAGCAGATCATCATGTCCAGGCTGAACAAGGTGAAGGCGTTCGAAGAGGACGCGCTGCAGCTCGTGTCCAGGAAGGTACGTGAAACGACCGGCGGTGCCGTCTGACCCGAGCCCGTTCTCAGGTCTGTCCACTCACAGCCTTCCTCTCCTCTGGCAGGTGGCCGCGCTGTCGGGCGACGCACGCCGGTGTCTGGACATCTGCCGCAGGGCGACGGAGATCTGCGAGCACTCTGCCACGGGACTGGTGAGAATGAGCCACGTGATGGAGGCGCTAAATGAGATGTTTTCCTCCGCCTACATCACCGCCATCAAGTAGGATTCTCCCTCTGGTCACATGACAGATTTCTAAACATGTGCACAGGGAGCTTTAATGACAGGAAGTGACATGTGTGTTTCCAGGTGTGCGTCCGTGCAGGAGCAGCTGTTCCTCAGGGCCGTCATCGCTGAGTTTCGACGACTCGGACTGGAGGAGGCCATGTTCCAACAGGTCAGATCAATCACATGAAGAGGAATCTAAAAATAACTAGAAATACAGATGAGTCTTTACTTCACATCCTGTTTTTAGCTTTTCTAGAACATGCACTGATGTCTGTGGTGAGGAAGGAAGGAAGATCTGAAAGTAACTGAAACTGTGATCGCAGAAGAAAACAGGCCTTAGTCTCTGCTTCACTCTGTCGGATGATAAAACGGTTTATTTGACTGATTTATCAGTTGGACGATGAAAATCAGCTGATTTGTTTTGTTGGAATTGAAAGTGGTTTGAATCGATGATATGTGAAACATCCCGAGTGACGCCTCGTTCGCTCTGTCAGGTGTTTGTGCAGCACCAGGCTCTGTGCCGGGTGGAGGGTTTGCAGCCCGTCAGCGTGTCTGAGGGCCTGGCGGTGTGTCAGCGTCTGGGGGCC
Organism: Paralichthys olivaceus; assembly: GCF_024713975.1. NCBI lineage: Eukaryota > Metazoa > Chordata > Actinopteri > Pleuronectiformes > Paralichthyidae > Paralichthys > Paralichthys olivaceus. The sequence goes on along the minus strand of NC_091095.1, from coordinate 736,945 downwards.
TGCAGGCTGCTGCTGCTGGAGCCCAGCCGCCTGGGAGTCCTGCAGCGCGTCCGCCTCAACGTCAGTCAGGACGACGTGCTCTACGCCCTGAAGGCTGACTGAAGGACGGACGCCTGTCGAGGCATCTGAACCTCGGGGGGGAATGTGGGAGAGCAGCTTTGTGCTGCATAAGCATGATATGACGATGTGAATGATGACGAAGGTGAGAGTGGCTGATCCAGATCCAGATCTAGATCCAGATCCAGATCCAGATCCAGCCTGAACTGTGAGACAAACTGAAATAAGTTGTTTTTATCATTTCAAACTGACACAGAATCACAGTCTGGTGTTTTAAACGTGTCGAGGACTCGACCACAGACTCACGTTGTTTACTTGTGATGTTTTTTTACTTCATCTTTTTTTAGATGGGAGAGTTTGTGATGTCCCCGCTTTAAATCTTATTTAAAATGTGAGATTTGATTCTGTTAGTTTAGTTTTTTTTAAATATGATATAATTGATTATTTCTTCGTGCTTCAATACTTGAATATGTAATAAAAGTGCATCATTAATGTGAAGCTCTATTTATTTAATTACTGCTGTAGTTTCCCCTCGCTGTAGATTCACCACTTCCTGACGACAGGGAGTTGAAATTCACAACTTCCTGTCGTCAGGAAGTTGTGATTCACGACAGGAAGTGGTGAATTTCAACTTTATATACAGTCTATGGCAGGAACCTGACCTCCTGCCATTGTGTAAAAAAAATATATATATTGTAGTAAAAGTACTAAGTCAACTCCTTCACTCAAGTAAAAGTATGAAAGGGCAGGCTCTGAAATGGACTTAGGTACAAAAGTAAAAATGAATTTTTCCCTTCAATGATACAGGATGCCTTTATCATTGAAGTTGTGAAAAGAAGAAGTTGTGTCTGTGACCACCTACGTCCTGACACGTTACCTAGGTTACTGTCATTTCTTATTATCAGGACGTCACAGGAAGTCTGTGAAAAGGAGACATCATCTTACTCCTGTCTTGGCTTCTCTACACTGACTCCCTGTAAAATTCAGAATAGATTTCAAAATCCTGCTCCTCACATTTAAAGCTCTTAACAATCAAGCTCTTCATATCTCAAAGAGCTGATAACATATTATCCAAAGAGATCACTTCATTCACAAAACACAGGCTCTCTTGTGGTTCTAGAGTCAGTAAGAGCAGAACAGGAGGTAGAACCTTCAGCTACCAGGCTCCTCTCCTGTGGAACCAGCTCCCACTCTGGGTTCAGGAGGCAGACACCATCTCAGCATTAAAGTTAAAGTGAAAACGTTCCTCTTTGATAAAGTCTATAGTTCTGGATCAGGTCCTGACCCATCACTTAGTTATGCTGCTGTAGGTCTAGACTGCTGGGGGAACTCCCATCATGCACTGAGCACCTCTCCACTTCTCTCTGCCCCCCCCACATTCACTCATCTATTTATTTTAATACATGTCACTGACTGTTTCACTTTGTCCTCCCATAGTCTCTCTCTCTTTTTCTCTCTCATCTCAGATGTCTCTAACCCCTGAACCTCAGGACAACAACTTTTACTATTACTAATTACAATATCTCAGTAATTCATTATGATATCAACTGTGTCCGTTATCAATAATAATTAATAGTCTTTACACTGTTGTTCCATTTTTAACTAGTCAGATCTGAAACCTGATGGTGCTCAAGTGTCCCCAGTCTTTCTCTCCCCTACTTCCCCCTCCCCACTATCCCTCTCTCTTCTCTCCCCTCTTTTCCACCCATCTCTCATCTCCTTCCCGTTTTCTTTGCTCACCCCAACCGGTGGAGGCAGATGTCTCCACACTGAGTCTGGTTCTCGAGGTTTCTGCATGTTAATGTTTTCTCCTCCACAGTCTCAAAGTGCTGCTCATTGTGGGAACTGTTGGTTTCTCTACATTTTGATTTTAAGGTCCTGACCTTCTATGTAAAGTGCCTTGAGATAATGTATATTATGATCTGGTGCTATACAAATAGAATTGAATTTATGCAATACAAAAGGTACAACAATAAAAGGCACACATTCAGTTGGGTAGTACCTCTAAATTAGTGAAATAGGAAATAAATGGTGGCCATTTGTGGAAAACTTTGACTAAATCCTCAACGTGGATTTAATTTTCTGAAGTTTAAAAAAAAAAGAAAAGAGGAGATAGAAGGGTATTTAGCAGACTTCCAATGCAACAGTGAGTAACTTCTTGTTAGTCAGGATGAGAAAGCTATAATGTGCTTTTGTGTAAAGTTAAGTGCAAGTGAGGGGTCAGGAATCCCACATATACAACAATCAGAGGACAAGGTTGGAGATTTACCCCAAGAACTGTGGACACAAGAGTAAAATAACCCGCCCAGAAACCTGCTCGGGACTCTGCAGAGAAACTGGTCTGATGTCTGGGTTTTTAGTCTTTATGTTTCTAGTTTATTGTAGAAAGACCTTCTCATCCAGAAACCTTCAATGATTTGAACAGAGACATATTGTGTTTCTGTTTGTGTTAATCTGCTCTGATTTTACTGGTCTGGCCCACATGAGATCTGAACTAAAATGAGTCTGACACGACACTAGATCAACAAACACTCAACAACACCACAAACTATTCAACATGTTTTATTGCATAACAATATGATATAAAATATATTTTGTGCTAAAGAAAAACATGATGAAACTATAAAGACTAATTAAAGGAACGTAATATATTCAGATATGTATGTGGGTGTGTGTGTGTGTTGGCCACGTGATGTTGGGACCATGTGGCTGAGGTCACGTATGTGTTAAGTTTGTGGAGATGAGTGTTGGTTCCAGATCAAACTGATGAACAGAACTAATATTAGCTTTCAATTAACCAAATATCTGAACCACACAGATCAAGATTATTAAACATTGCACTTAATGAAATAACAGTCCTGAGCGTAGCTCTGTGTGATTATTGGGAAGGAGGACGTCTCCGGGGCTCTGAGGTTGTGTCCAGCGGCAGCTTTCACACCGAGGTGTGAAGATGCAGGACCACGGGAGACTGACCTCTGGAAACTGCTGCTCAGGTCCAGTCCAATCATCTTTCTCTTATAATATGTTTTATATATATTTAATATAGTAATGGCATGTACTTATAAATACTTCCTTTGAATAGTTGTATACTAAGTAGTTATGTTGTGTATTTATTGTATTTATTCTTTAAATAGCTTAGAAAGGAGGTATAATATCATTATATTATTATTATTATTATTATTATAATATTATTGAAGTAACAATAATAATAACATTTATCGGTCAAATGTAGATGCAGGGTCGGTTGGTCTCAGACTTTAGATGGATTTCCATTCATGTTTTTAAGTTGAAGAGGAGCAGAATAAAGAACTGTCTCTCTGTTCGATCTCCAACGTCTCCGTTTATAGAAGCATTGAACCACGATGACGGTGACGATGGCGGTGACGATGACGGTGACGATGACGGTGACAGCGATGATGATGATGATGGCATAGAGTCCAAAGACCCAGTCGTCAGTGCGGCAGCTCAAGGTGGGGTTCACTGAAACGAGGTAAAGACCAAGGTTATTATAGTTTTGAAATTTTCATTAGTTTTTATTTTTATATATATTTGGTGTCACACATTGTTTCATCCTTTTTCAGCTTCTACAAGTCGAGGCTTTCTCTTAATACCTGGAAAAACTAAATAAAAACTAAACTAAAACTACAAAATCACTTGTTGAACTAACTAAAACTAAACTGAAATAAAAAAGCAAACTGAAAAACTAAATAAAAACACAAACTATAATAACCTTGGTGCAGACTGGTTGAATTTGAGGGACAGTTGAGCCTTGGCTGAGGTATGAGCTCTGCTGAGGGATGTTCTCGTAAAAAATTTGTGACGTCGCCACATGATTACAACCTCTTACTGAAAATCTGAAACCACAAAAGCAATGCGACAGACGACATGAACCAGTTAATCTGATCAGAAAACGTGTGATGACTCACCAGTGGTTGTTTTTGTACTCCGCTCCAAGAGAGAAGTGCAGTTCACTGTCCAACAGAGAAAAAGAAAAAAGACCATCAGTGACTGTGTATATATGTATGTATGTATGTATATATGTATATATATATATATGTATGTATGTATGTATATATATATATATATATATATATATATATAATCAGTGACTGTATATAAACTCCTGATGCAGATATAAAACTAAGGTAACAGAAACACAAAGATAAATCTGCCTGTATCCTACAAACCAGACATTTAAATTCTAATAACATGAATCACGTTCTTTTCTCGTGTTTCTCACCTGAGCAGGCGATTTTCACCAGGACCTGAAGAGAAGGACAAGAAACAGAGGGGAATGAAAGTGAAACTAGAAAAAGGTGAGTGGTGTAGAAGATACGTGAAAGAGCACATTACAAATGTCAGGCATGCTCCGAAACCCCGCCCCACTCTCTGCCAGAGACCTGACGTTAGCCTGAAGCTCGTGTTTCACTTCATTTCATGTGAGCTCGTCATGAAAACCTTTTTATCGACTGCGTCTCTGATTTGAAAAGTTGAATTTTAGGCTCAGCAGTGGACTTGAGGTCACATTTGTATTCCTGCTGTTTCAGTTGTCTCGATAAACAGAGTCTGACTCGCTCCTACAACCCGTCCTGAGCCTGTTTCCCTCTGTGTGTTGATGAGTTCTCAGATTCTCAGGGTGTGAATCTGAATATTGAAGATGTTCTTTACCCCTGAACACTCTTTTCCCTGGAGCAGGTAGTCAAAGCAGATCTTCGTTATGATGGAGCGGTTGGTCAGAGCCTGCACCAGAGTTTCATTTCTTCTAGAGTTGCGGGCGATGACGGTTTTCTGAAAAACATATAACCAATCAACAGAGGGGGGGTTAGGGTCCTCTCGCAGTACTACTACTACTCCAGGCGATTCTCCGTGTTTACACTGAGTAGTTTTCTGAACTCTGGAAGAAGTTTTTCAAACTCGCAGTTTTATTTGTGGATGAGACCAAAACGATAACAGATGAAACCAAACTAAAAATACATTTTTCTGAAGATGATTTATTGCAGAACTGTTTTTATCTGAGTTCCGAACAAACTCAGTTTCTGTGGTTAAGGATTGTCACTGACGTGCAGGACTTACGTTGGCGTCCTCCCAGCTGATGTCACAGGCGGCGGCGTGAGGCTCTGAGAACTGGTAACTGAATGAATCGTCTGGCTGTCGCGTGACGCTGCAGTTTTGATGTGAGGAAACGAGAATGAACCGAAACACCAGCAGAGCAGCAAAACCTGGAACCCAATGAAAAGGTCAAAGTCTCTTACACATGAAGTCCCCTCACAGTACCCCCCCCCCCCCCCCCTCCTGAAGGGCCACATACCAACACTGAGTTTCATACTCGAGTCCTTGATGCGCTGCTCTGGATAAAGACTGACAGCAAGAAAGAGAGACAGAAGAAAGAGAGAGAGAAGAATGAAGAAAGATGATAAATCCAAGACGCACACGGAGCCCGGTGTTCACCCAGAGCTCCCCTACTGACCGCTCCACTCTCATGAAGTCTCTTCCTCTTGTTTTGCTGTCTCCCCCTCTGTCTCTTCCTCTGTCGCTGTCTCCCCCTCTGTCTCTTCTTCTGTCTCCCCCTCTGTTGCTGTCTCCCCCTCTGTCTCTTCTTCTGTCTCTTCCTCTGTCGCTGTCTCCCCCTCTGTCTCTTCTTCTGTCTCCCCCTCTGTTGCTGTCTCCCCCTCTGTCTCTTCTTCTGTCTCTTCCTCTGTCACTGTCTCCCCCTCTGTCTCTTCTTCTGTCTCTTCCTCTGTCACTGTCTCCCCCTCTGTCTCTTCTTCTGTCTCTTCCTCTGTCACTGTCTCCCCCTCTGTCTCTTCTTCTGTCTCTTCCTCTGTCGCTGTCTCCCCCTCTGTCTCTTCTTCTCTCTTCCTCTGTCGCTGTCTCCCCCTCTGTCTCTTCTTCTGTCTCTTCCTCTGTCACTGTCTCCCCCTCTGTCTCTTCTTCTGTCTCTTCCTCTGTCGCTGTCTCCCCCTCTGTCTCTTCTTCTCTCTTCCTCTGTCGCTGTCTCCCCCTCTGTCTCTTCCTCTGTCGCTGTCTCCCCCTCTGTCTCTTCTTCTGTCTCCCCCTCTGTCTCTTTTACATTTTTCTGTATTTCTTATTTTTTTTCTTATCTTCCCCCTACTTTGACAAACACTGTGTTAACGTGCACGCAGTCACGTGACGTGGGCACAGGCCAATGCAAAACAATGGGAGGACAGAAACGAGGACATGTCCCACTTTGACAAACACTGTGTTAACATCTTATATGCAGTCTATGGAGGACATGTCCCACTTTGACAGGTTGTCCTGTCCACTTGTCCAGGGGCGGATCCTGAGGTGGCACAGCTGAAATCTGATTGGCTCCTGAAGTCTTATAAATAATTATTAATTTATTAAGAACTAAATCTGAAACAAAGAGCAGCTACAGAGACTCTCTCTCTCCCCCTCTCCCCCCCCCCCCCCCCCCCCCCCCCCCCCCCCCGGTGAGGAGACTTACCTGACCGCGTCACCCTCATGAAGTCTCTTCCTCTTGTTGTCGGAGGACTCCGCTTCATGTTGCTGGGCTGATGCACGTGCACTGGGAATCAAACGTCAAGCGACGGACGGTCACGTTTTAGTTTTCCTTTCGCGGGGTCTCTATCAGTCTGCGGGGTCTCTATTAGTCTGCGGGGCCTCTATCAGTCTGCGGGGTCTCTATCAGTCTGCGGGGTCTCTATTAGTCTGCGGGGTCTCTATTAGTCTGCGGGGCCTCTATCAGTCTGCGGGGTCTCTATCAGTCTGCGGGGTCTCTATCAGTCTGCGGGGTCTCTATCAGTCTGCGGGGTCTCTATCAGTCTGCGGGGCCTCTATTAGTCTGCGGGGCCTCTATCAGTCTGCGGGGTCTCTATTAGTCTGCGGGGTCTCTATCAGTCTGCGGGGTCTCTATCAGTCTGCGGGGTCTCTATCAGTCTGCGGGGTCTCTGAGTCTGCGGGGCCCCGGTGGACCCGGTACTGGTGAAACTACGTGTGTCCCCCGAGCTCAGAGAGTGAACGGACCAGCAGCAAACATCTGGACTGACGGAGCGCGACGGAGTCTCTTCATCTGTCTCCCCCTCTGTCTCCCCCTCTGTCTCTTCCTCTGTCTCTTCTTCTGTCGCTGTCTCTTCTTCTGTCGCTGTCTCTTCCTCTGTCTCTTCTTCTGTCGCTGTCTCCCCCTCTGTCTCTTCTTCTGTCGCTGTCTCCCCCTCTGTCTCTTCTTCTGTCGCTGTCTCTTCTTCTGTCGCTGTCTCTTCCTCTGTCTCTTCTTCTGTCGCTGTCTCCCCCTCTGTCTCTTCTTCTGTCGCTGTCTCTTCTTCTGTCGCTGTCTCTTCCTCTGTCTCTTCTTCTGTGTCTTCCTCTGTCGCTCCCTCTCTCTCCCTCTCTCTTATATCGAAGAACCATGGCTCTGATTGGTCAAGTCCCGTCTTGAGGTTTTTAACCACGCCCAGTAGATTCAGATTTAAAGAGTGATTCATTCCAAAAAGAAAAAGAAATTCCCGCCAAACTCATTTTTACCGGCAACATGAAAAATGAGTTTGGCGGGATATTTCTTTTTGTACATGAACCTCTGTGTTAACATCTTATATACTCTCTCCCTCTCTCCCTCCCCCTCTCTCTCCCTCTCTCCCTCCCCCGCTCTCTCCCCATCTCTCTCTCTCTCCCTCTCCCTCTCTCCCCCTCTCCCTCCCCCGCTCTCTCCCCATCTCTCTCTCTCTCCCTGCCTCTCTCTCCCTCTCCCTCTCTCTCCCTCTCTCCCTCCCCCGCTCTCTCCCCATCTCTCTCTCTCTCCCTCTCTCTCCCTCTCTCCCTCCCCCGCTCTCTCCCCATCTCCCCCTCTCTCTCTCCCTCCCCCTCTCCCTCTCTCTCTCTCCCTCCCTCTCTTTATATAAACCTCCTCTAAAAAAAGAAACGGCGCCCTCCAGTGGAGGATTGTACACGGTGCCCTTTTTGATCTGCGTGAGACTGTTCATCACGTTTTTAGTCTTTTTGACGTCATTTTTACTGAGAAGGTTTTGATCATGGGAGCTGGCTACAAGAATTTTAATAAAGAGAAGTGGCAGCTCCTAAACTTCTTATCCGGTGAAGTCAAACTGGGATTTTATATAATATACATCAGCTGTAGACACATGGTGGAGAACAGGGAAGGACAGGAAGCAGTGTGGGAGACAAACCTCCGAGCAAGACTCAGACTCGAGTTCAACTTTTACAAACATGTCTCTGATCTGGAGTCTTTAAAAAACATAATCTAATGATGATGAGTCGTTTCCACACTTTTAATTACTCTAATGACACGAGCTCTTTATTTTAAAAACCTGTACAAATGAAAATATGTAAATACAGTCTTTTTGTAAAAATCACATCTCTCTCCCCTCTCTCTCGCTTTCTCTCCCTGTCCCTCTCTCGCTCTCTCTCCCTGTCCCTCTCTCTCCCTGTCCCTCTCCCTCTCTCGCTCTCTCTCCCTCTCTCACCCTCTCCCTCCCTCCCTCCCCCTCTCCCTCCCTCCCCCCTCTCTCTCCCTCACTCCCGCCCCCTCTCTCTCCCCCCTCCCTCTCTCTCTCCTTCTCTCTCTCGCTCCATCTCTCACCCTCTCCCTCTCCCTCTCCCTCCCTCCCTCCCTCCCTCCCCCTCGCTCTCTCTCCCTGTCCCTCTCCCTCTCTCTCTCTCCCTCTCTCTCTCTCCCTCTCTCACCCTCTCCCTCCCTCCCTCCCCCCTCTCTCTCCCTCCCCCTCTCTCCCTCCCTCTCTCTCCCTCACTCCCGCCCCCTCTCTCTCCCCCCTCCCTCTCTCTCTCCTTCTCTCTCTCTCGCTCCATCTCTCACCCTCTCCCTCTCTCTCTCCCTCCCTCTCTCTCTCCCTCCCTCCCTCACTCGCCCTCACTCTCTCCCTCTCTCTCTCCCTCCCTCTCTCTCTCCCTCCCTCCCTCTCTCTCCCTCCCTCTCTCTCACTCTCCCTCCCTCTCTCTCCCTCCCTCTCTCTCCCTCCCACTCCCTCCCTCTCCCTCTCCCTCTCCCTCCCTCTCCCTCCCTCTCCCTCTCCCTCTCACTCCCTCCTCAGTTGTGAGTCACAGGCAGCAGATGTGTGTGACCGGGCGGAGGAGCTGAAAACCCGCTGTTCATTCACAGAGAAGCGGCTGCGGGTTATTTTAGGAGCAGGAGGAGCAGGAGGAGCAGGAGGAGCTGACGCGCCGCAGACGTTCTCACCCTTCGCTCCACCTCGCTGGATGTGTGCGTAAAGCTGTGCGTAAAAAGGCTGCGTGCGGCGGAACTCATTGGGAGGAGGAAAAAACCCGCTCTGCGCCAACAGCCGCTGATCCCGATTCACCGAACCGGCCAGTGGATACGATCTGACGCGCGCTGCTGCTTCATTCTCATCATCAGGATCACATCTGTAGGAAGCGCAGACACCGAGCGAGCTGCGTCCATCAGGTGCAGAGAGAGAGACAGACAGAGACACAGAGACACAGAGACAGAGCTTCAGATCCAGCAGAGGTGAGACACAGAAAACACTGAGCACCGTCATCTCATGAATCCATCACATGTTCCAGTCTCTTCATTCACATCTCACAGCTCCACCATGTCCATCACCACCTCCCTGAAAATCTATAGTAACATTATTGTATATGGAGCCTGCTCTGGTGAACACACACACACACACACACACACACATATGTATAAACATCCATACACAGTGTAGCTCTGATAAAACGTCATCATTATGTACAGGTGCAGCTGAGCCTCCTCTGGTCTCGTGATTCATCTGCTGTGTTTCCTCTCCCTGCAGGAATTCTACTGTATAACTATGATTTCAGTTATAATAATGATAGTAACATAATTACAGTAATTCCCTGTAATTATATATATATATATTAATTATATATATATCATTATTATATATATATATATATATGTGTGTTTTAAATGTTCTGACAGTGTCATGTGACTTTACACTGGTCCTGTATGTTCATATCTCATCCATGTGTTTATATACATTGTGGTTTTTATTATTGTGGTAAGATGTTGTGTCTCCGGCTCTCAGATCTTATCTCATCTCCATGTTCAGTACTTTGAGCCTCAGCTGCTCCAACAACAGTGTTAAGTGCTGCTTGTTGTTGGAGCTGGTAATGATCTATAATAAATGTTGATTTGATTGTTGGGCCGTGCAGCAGCTCTGTGGTTACGAGGTGGGAAGTCATGTCCCAAAGGTGCTTGGTTTTCGTGGTTAAACCATAACACTGCTGCCAGGCAACGGAAACATGGACGATAATATCAGCGTTACTGTGGCTAAGCTAGCAGGTAACGTACGAATGAAATGTTTGAATAGCAACATTTTCCTCAGACAGAGAGAAAAACCCTTAAGACTAAAATTACACTAAAATGCCGTCCAATGAAAATGATCTTCAGTTGTAGTTACAGATATTGAACTCTGCGGAGGTTTAAGAGAATTCAGAGGTCATGAACACCACTAGAGGGCGTCGTTCGTACCTAAACACAACCAGATAGTTGACAGATGTGGGCCACACACACAATGATGTGGCACCTCTGTCCTTCTTGTGGCCCAGACAAAATGGCTGTGAGCCTAAAGTGGCCCAAGTATCCCAACAACTGTGGACAAACATGTGGAGCTCTCGACAAGGTTTAATCTGGATCTGAACCTAAAGTGATAAATGCTGAATATGGCCCAAATAGCACAAAACTAATTTGGGCCACCTTTGGCTGACATGTGGCATCGCTGTGGCTCGCTTGTTGCCCAGATGTGGCAAACAGGAACGGACCGCCATCATTCCACACAGTATGGGGGTGTGGGCCAAATCTGGGCCAAAGCAAGTTTGCTGTAGTCGCTCAGTTGGATTGTCGCTGCCTCTGGTTTGTCTGTGTTTGGTCTCCTCCCCCTCCCGAGGGAAACGTCAGGCTCTTTAGCTGCTAAATGCTGCACCATGTTCACCTGCTGCTCTCTGGTTGTTTGTTGCAGGGAAACAACTGAGACCAGATCAACCAGACAGGTCCAGAATGAGCAGGTTAAAAAAGAGGCTGTGCTCATTTCTGTGGGTTCATGTGGGGCGGGAACATTTTCCATTGTGTCTTCACACTCAAAAATCTGGTGATTTTAGTGGACAAGCTGACGTTTCTCAGTGTTCTCCAGTTTGACAGTTTTCCATTGTGATTGTGTTGAAAGAAATCAAACCGTGGTTGAGATTGGTGCGGTGGGGACTCAGGCTCCTCTGTCTCATAAACAATAGATAACATGACGAGTCTTGAATGGGAGGCAGCAGCACTGAGGCGACAGATCTGCAGCACATCGTTTTCCATCTCAGTGCATTTCACTGACTGTTTGGAAAAGACTGATTCTCTGCTCACACTAATGGTCTCAAAATGAGTCCGTGGACAAACGTGCATACGTCAGCGTCGTCTCCACAGCTTGAATTATAATTTCAGAAGTATTCTTTCCTCTCCTGGTCGCCAACAGAGTGGATGAGCCTCTACGGACACAGCCGTCCACGCTAGATTGAGCCCAGCAGGATCTTCAGCTCTGACTCATCCACTGACCCCACACAGCGACCTCCACCTGTCTGCAAGGTCACTCCCTGGCTTTTCTTTGGGTTCATTTGATTGGACAGGTGAAGCGTAATATAATGTCTGTTTGGCACGATGCGGCTCCGTCAGCTGCTTGTGCTGAATCACATTTGGCTGCAGCTCGTCCCCGAGCACAGTCGAGTGAAAACTTCTGAAATGTCACAAGCGAGGAGGAACAGATTTGTGCAGTTTTCAGCTCATCCAAAAAGTTGAAATAGAGCGAGAGGTCAGAGAAACACAATAAAAAACAAGTGTTAACTTCTTTAAATAAAAACCCACATGGTTGTTTTGTAAAATAGAAATAGATTTTATATATAACATTTAGTTTCACTGATAGATAACAGAGGCAGAGTCTATATGCTCCATTTAAATTCAACCACAAAACTCAAACTATACAACAAAATAATACAAAATTCAAAGACGCCAGCTCTCAGAATCTTCCAGCACGTGTTGAGGTGAGCTGGGGTCAGACTCGTTGATGTGTTGATGCAGTGGGAAGAGACTAAACATCAGAAAGCTGGTCTGAGGTCAGTGGTTCAGTATTTCACTATCGTAACATTCAGCGACATCAAGGTGAACAACGAGCACACACTCTTTTACACACATGATCTGTTGACTCTGCAGAGAAGTGTTTACTCTCACTCCCTAAATCCTCCGTGACGATATCACCACACTAAGGTGACGGTTCACCTGGATCTTAAAGGGATAGTTCACCCAAAAATGAAAATCCCCTCATTATCTACTCACCACTGTGATGGAGGTGGGGGGGGGGTGTTTGAGTTTCCTGGAGTTTCAGGGGTAAACACCGTTGCAGCAGAATCCAATACAACTGAAGTAACTGGTGACCGATTCTTCAAATGTAAACCTGCAGCGTTCATCAGCAGTGTTTGAAATATGGACGGAGATGAGCGAGGGTTCAGATGTTCATGTTCTGATGATCCTTGGACTTTACATCTAGCGCCACCATCAGGTCAACATTTGAATTTGTCCAATATGGAAAACCTGTAGATTTCCCACAACTGAGAGTGAGGCGGAGCTTTTGAAATATTTGAACGTATCCGCCTCAACCCCAGACAAATAAAGATGGACGACATGATGGCTCCCAAAAATGAGGCCAAAGTATCTGGATCCCCCCCTGGTGGCTTGCTGCACCTTCTCCATGTTAGCAGATGGGACACAGACCAAATGAAAAAATTAAGTAGACGTAAAATAAATGTTTGTCAAAGATGGTTTCTGTCATTTCAGGTCGTTCTTATCTCGCTGATGTTTGTTCAGGTGTTTCTGATCATCTTGGTTTTAATGTCATGATTGACAGCTGAGACTGACTCTGGATCCAAATGACGTCATCGGCACAAGATGGCCGAGATGTTTTGTTGACAGTGAGAGGAAACGGAGACGTGTCGTGAATCTGAGGTTTAGATGGATTATCACACGACTCACTTCTTCTCTCATATAACCAAACCCTCAGATGGCGAAGGCAGACCAGCGTTTCGGCCAGCGGGACGGCTCCGACCAGAACTTTGACTACATGTTCAAGCTGCTGATCATTGGCAACAGCAGCGTCGGGAAAACGTCCTTCCTGTTCCGCTACGCCGACGATTCCTTCAGCAACTCCTTCGTCAGCACCGTGGGCATCGACTTCAAGGTGAAGACGGTGTATCGCAACGACAAGAGGATCAAGCTGCAGATCTGGGTGAGGATGGACATTATGTTGTGTTATTATTATATGTTAAATTGTGTTACACAGTGTAACGCAGTATGAGACATGAGAGTGAAGCAGTGTAACGTGATGTTCTGCTCTCAATCAACAACGAGCTGCTGAGGGGAAGAGAAGACTTCTACAGCTTGTTTCATCAGTGGTGATGCTGTTGCCATGGCAGCAGCTCTTCACGCTCACTCAGTCTCTCGCTGACACACACACACACACACACACACACACACACACACACACACACACCTCCCCCCTCCAGGCTTCTCTGTCCCCCACCTGGTCTCAACCTCTTCACCCCAAGAGGTCTCTTTAATTGCCATTGAAGACAGTACTGTGTGTGTGTGTGTGTGTGTGTGTGTGTGTGTGTGTGTGTGTGTGTGTTAATCAGAGCCGATTGATTCAAGCTGAAAGCATAGTGATGAGTATAAATACACACACACGCATCAATGACACAAATATATGAAAGAGCTGAATTACACAGCCTCCATGTTTGCTACGCTAACACTAATAGCTCCTCCAGTCAAAGTCTGACGGGAGTCGAACCTGTCTCCTTTTATAAATAACGCTTCTCTACAACTAACTGGTTTTAAAGGAAACCTGCCAGTTGTAACTAGAGACAGATTGTACATGTGAATATACAGAATCTGTAGACGAGGGACAAGAAGCTTCTGTTTCCAGTTTGACCAAAATGCTTTTTAATTTACCTACATTCAACGCAGCTGGCTGTTAAAAGACAAGAGTCACTGTTTGTGTGAGAAACGACTCGTGTCGTGAAGAAACTAGTCCGACTGTCCCCCGGCAGTCTGATCCTATAGCAGCATAACTAACGATGAGCCGGTCCTGACTATCAGCTCTGTCACAAAGGAAAGTCTTCAGTCTGCTTCTTTTAATCGGAGCTCGTGTAGTTTTCCTACAGAACTCGGAGCGTTCGCTAAATCAAACAGTGTGAACAGGTGCAGTATTAGCTTAGCTTAGCATTTAGGCCTAAAGGCTAATCCCCACTCACAGTCAACAGATTACAGTGTCCCGCAGTTTAAACAGTCTGTCCATAGAAAAATCACCTGACAGATACTGTAGATGTTCTTGGTCCCCAGAGGACGAGTCCTGATGATTGTGGTGATATGTCCAGGTTGTTGTTAGCTTCCTGTTTCAGCTGTGATGTAGCCACCTCCAGTTCATGTGAAGTGATGGACACACAATTCAACAGCACTGTAGAAGTACACGTTGTTTGAATTTGAGTTACCAAGTATCTACAGATTGTTCTGTCTGTGGTGCGTCTGAAATCCACGGAGGGGCCTCCGTGTCACAAGCATGAATTGTTAAGGTTGTCGGTGTCATGAAACACGTGTTCGACATGTTAACACCCCCTCTGGACCAATCAGTTTGAAGTTCCGTCTTGTTATTACATGTGCAGTATTTCTAATGTAAAGTTTCTGTCTCCAGGACACGGCAGGCCAGGAGAGATACCGCACCATCACCACGGCCTACTACCGCGGCGCCATGGGCTTCATCCTCATGTATGACATCACCAACGAAGAGTCGTTCAACGCCGTCCAGGACTGGTATGTGATTCTTACTCAATCACATTCAAATAAAGACGAGAAACTCAAGTCAGTTAAATGATGATTAGTGTGTGTGTGTGTGTGTGTGTGTGTGTGTGTGTGTCCAGGGCCACTCAGATTAAGACGTACTCATGGGATAACGCCCAGGTGATCATGGTGGGCAACAAGTGCGACATGGACGAGGAGAGAGTTGTGCCTCTGGAGAAAGGAAAACATCTGGCTGAGCAGTTAGGTGAGGCTCGAACTCGCTGTCCTGGATTTCAGGTTGTGAGTGAATACAACAGGAAACACTCCTCCTCATGTTTCTAACAGAACTCGGACACTTTACCTGAAGCCGCTGCTCAGAGGTGTCAGGAATACTTTATTTATGTCCTGGGGGAAATGTGTTTGAGTAAATGAACCACATCAAACTTCCAAACTTGTTATTGTTAACAAAAACCTTTCCAATGTAAGCTAGTTACTGTAGACATTGTTTTTTAAATTACTAGTTCATTCTAATTATCATATTATTACATTTGTACTTATTCTGTTGCATATGATGTTGTGTAATCTTAGTTTAATATAGAATAAGTAGTTTCATTATTGTTTTATTTATTGCTATCACAAAATGTACCTTCCTGAAGCTCATTCTCTAATATTATATTATAAATTATACATACATATAGTTGGATCACTTTTTCAAATATAAAAATATGTATTAATGTGTGTATTTGGGTTTCTTATTTACGTAGCCCTTGCTTTTTGTCTCTACCATGTTTACGGGTGAAAAGTTTAAAAGGTGACACTTGGTGATGAACATGTGCGATTGAGAGAATTTTAAAAACGTGTTACACTCAGCTCAGAGAACACGACCCCTCACAAATCAGGGTCCCAGTGAGTGTTGTGAGTTCTGACAAAAACCTGCACGAACCAGTTCGACTCCAGGAGGGAAGGAGTTCCCGTCAGGATGTGTGTACTGAGAGATACTACAGCGCAGACGCTCAGCTCCCTGTGTCCCAGGGCCAATGAGACCTTTCTAATTACAAACTGGTTTTAGCTGCACTGCTGAGAGCTGTTTTCTCACTTTCACCATGTAAACACCTCCGGCTGCTCACAGCACGAGAGCTGGACTGGCATCTCTGGATTTGAGAAAAGTCTTTAAGGGATTTAGATATTTGTGAAGTGGGAAGAAAACACAGCAGACAGCAAATAAACTCTGTTGAAACCACACCCAACGTTCGTCTTTAAAAGCCTCCATCAGTTTAATGGATCTGATCTGTGGAACAAGTTGGATTTTGTCTTTTTTAAGATCTTGGACTTTTGTGCAGCACCCTGAGACAACTGTTTGTTGTGATACCGTGCTATATAAATACATTTGATTGATTGATTGATTGATTGATTGATTGATCGATCCATAAGCTCTGCTAAACACAACAACTTGAATTTTCACTTTAAGTCACAAAAGCGTTCTGTCTGTTTCATCAGCATTCGTGGGTAAAACCATCGGAAACAGGTTTGACTCCTCATTGGCAGTTTATGTTCGATGATTATGTTCGACGTCACAAACGCAACGGAGACCGAGGCGCTCTCTCACCTCTCTGTCAAAGTAGCATGTTCCCCCTGGTGTCAGTTTCTGTCACTGCCGATCGGAGCCAATAAAAACGTGTCTACTGCGATTAATTAGAGAATGTTCCCAAAACGTTAGTTTAAGAACTAACTAAATGATTTCCTGTTTCCTCCGGCAGGCTTCGAGTACTATGAGGCCAGTGCTAAGGAGAACATCAATGTGCGGCAGGTCTTCGAGCGCCTGGTGGACATCATCTGTGTGAAGATGTCGGAGCGGGTAGACGTCGAGGTGCCAACGGCCCCCGGCACCAAGACCACCAGACTGACCGACAAGCCCGCCCAGCTACCTCAGAAGTGCTGCTGATCGTCTGTCGCCTGTCCGTCTGCTGTCGCTTCATTTGCCCCCCCCCCCCCCCCCCCCCCAAGTAAAAAAAACAAACAAAATACAGCTCAACTATCGTAACGTTCCTCAAAACACTCTCCGCTTCAGTCCATGTTCGTGAGCAGTCAATAATCTCTACTGCAGTTTCTGCTAACATTTATATCCGCTCGCCACTTTCACTCGCTCCCCGTCCCCGAGTATCTGAGGGTGGCCCCAACATAGACGGAGGAGTAACAGCAGCACTGTTCTCCAGACAAAACCTAATTTGGTGTGTTTGAAAAGAAATTAAAGAACCTCTGTTTACGCTCCTGTGACGACAAGTTCCAGCTGTGACTATAAATGCAGTTTAGAAAATGAAGGTCGGGTCATGATGTTACGAGGAAAAGGGCCCGATCACCTCAGTTCCAAGAAAACATAGCGAAATTCTCACGTTACAAGTTGCTATATGCTATTTGCAAGTTCATTAACCGCTAACAGGCGTCCTCATTTAAGAGGTTGTGCAGAAAACCTAGCAACATTCTCACGTTGGTTCCAAACTTTCGAGCACGCCAAATTCAGATTCTGTTGGAGTGCACTTGAAGCCGGTTCCGCAGGTAAGCACAGCACTGCCTCTCCTCAAAGTGTAGCACAACGAGAAGCTGGCACCACCACAGCTGCTCATGATCACAAGTTTACAGGTCGCAGTCGTTCACCGAGTCATCCGCTGCTTCTCAGATAGTTGGTGATAGTTGGGTCCACTCCAATTCAATATGCCTATAACTGTTACTGGCCTTACTTAGTGCTGTTTTTGGCTTAAGAGACGCTTTAGGGCTACACCACCAATGCACAACTCTCAGGCAGGGCTGCAGCTGAAATCATGTGAGTCCATGTGAGGAGGGGGTCGAGTCCCAGACTGACACTGCTGCAGTCTGACACTGCTGCAGTCTGAGATGCTCCTGCACTGGGTTTTTGCACCATTGGTTAAAATGATAGTGCCTATTGTAATGTTTTGACAAAGTTCCTGCAGATTGTTGTCAGGTAGACCGATGAGACAAATCACTATTCTACAGTATTTGTACTGGAACCATAGTAACTGCTTTTGGACTGGTGCAGACACCAGGGTCAGACCACAGCAGAATGAATACAGCCAATTAACATAAACATCATTTAAATAAAATGAAGCACAATGAATTCACCAAAGAAAAAATGGGAGACGTTTCCTTGTAATTATGGAAACAGTCATATCTCTGGATTACGAGTTATTATTAGTAATTAATCATAAATTGTGAACACAACTAATCTACGAGTGACACTCACAGTTTCTTACATCAGGACATTAACCATGTGTTTGTGTCTCATACCTGTGTGCTACTGGTTTTACTGGAGGACACCTGCAGAGGGCACTAGAGACCCCAGACTTTCATTGAACTACCAGATTTGCATGTCGTAAACATCGGAAAGAACTGAGCATATTTATTTGTGTAGATTGGTCTCAGTGGAGCAGTGATGACTAAATTCTGTCGACAGCTCATACGACGTTGTCACGTGTCCATTTCCTTTTAGTTCATCTTCTAATGTTTTTCCAGCCAATGGTCAAAGATACTCGAAGCTGCAAACTTGAGCATGTGAACACATGTGGACACAAATAGAGATAAATTATGAAATAGAGATTTGGCACAGATTCGAAGACAAAGCTGAGAAAACCCCTGGATGTGTCGTTCTAAAGAGCAAATAGAAAACAGAGCATGTTGTTAAGTTTGAACGATGTCATCACACAGTTTTTGGGAGTCGAGGGAGAAAAGGGGCTCTAAAGTTGAATTCAAGGCCCTGGTGCACAAAGCTGAATGACCATTCAGGCAAAGTGGACGACTGCCTAAAGGCCCCAGACACTTGAGTCATGTGATTTAGTTTCCAGCTCATAATAAGTGTGCACTTTAAATTCCACAGATTCATCAGTCTCCACTGGTTTTAGAAATTTGATCAGTTAATAAGTTCTGTTATTTGCACTATTAAAGCTCAAAGTTGATTATTAGCTGAATATTTGTTCCTGCCCTGACTCTAGTTTAGTTTCACCTGCAACATATTGACCCTAACCCTAACCCATTGAAGTTGTGTTTATTCACATAAGTCAGATATTGAAGTGAATGTTCGTTTGGAAGCAGTTTCTCAAATCTTGATGCTAAAAAGTCTTTTGATGTCTCTGGCTCTTGTGGTTTTGTCATTAACTTCTATGTAAAGTTTTCTGGTGTTTCCCAAGAATAAATAACCAACTTTACAAATATCTGAGACCAAACTGAACCAAAACAAAAGAACAAAAAAGATCAAATGATCTGGACCAAGGTCGAATCCTCTCGACCTCCCAGAGACTTGAGCGCTGCAGCCCTGCTTCATGGTGGCTTCTAGCTTTTGCACTGGCCGACACAACCCAACGCCATACTGAGGGTGTTTTATACTCACACATGCAACATGTGAGCAGAGCTGATGCGTGAAGAGCACATGGTTCTCTCCTTCCCCGTTAGCAGGTGTTGTCACGTAGCCGTCATGTGTGCAGTGTTTCCTACATGACCGTAGCGTGTGTGTGTGTGTATGATGTGTGAGTGTATGATGTGTGAGTGTGGTATTAGAGCCAACATGTTCTATTGTTGCATATGGTTAAGATATTTATTGCGTGTTCAGTTGTTAGGGTTTTTGTGTTTGTGTTCAGTATCTTTGACGGAAGTGTGATATTTTCATAACGTCATGTCAGCTGAGAAACAGTGAAACATGAAAGACTTCAAGAAAAAGAGAGATTGTGGAGAAAAAAATGTGCATTTATTATTAGATATTAAAAAACAATATCCTGCCAAATTGTTAAATAGCTACCACAGCGCACGTTTCTGTGTGTGACTCCCAAACATGTGTCTTCATATTGATAATAATAACAATATTGACATTGTCTTCATATGATTATTTTTAAGTGAATTTGTAAATGATAGAATTAGAAACTATAATGGTGTCGTATGAATTTATGAATTTATTTTTATGCTGTGTATACCATGAACAAATTATATATAGAGTTTATGTAAACTTGTTGTCTTACAGTTCACTCCTGAACGGGGGAGAAGCACAAAGTGATTGTACAAAATATTGTGAATGTTTGTATATTATAGATGCAATTTAGTATAATAAAAGTCACAATCTTAATAACATGGTCTGGTCTCTATGTCTCTGTGACACCCAGTGGACGAGGGCGTTATGTTTTCAGGCTGTTCATCCGTCCCACTCGAGGGAATTTATTCTAATTTGGTAGAAAAGTTCAGTTGGAAGTTTCTGATTAGACTTTAGAGGTCAAAGGTCACGGTGACCTCTGGGCTGCAGTGATTGTGAAGTTGAGTCAGTCTCATCTGTCAATCATTATTAATAAAAGCGAAACTTTATTTTTATTGCACTTTTCTAAATCAAGTGCTTCACAAACAGAAGAAGAAGAAATCCAGGTAAATATATAATATAAGTAAGAGGATGCGTTTACACCGCAGCAGCAGGGGGCAGTGACGCTCCGTCTGGTCGCAAATTAAATCAAAGAAGAAGATGTAGACCAATCAGAAGCGCCGTCGGGGTGTGAGTGACGCGTCCTCAGCCAATCACAGGCTCTGTTTTGGCGAACGGGGTCATGCTAGGCCGCCGCTGTGGACCGACTCCTCAAAGTTCAGCAGCGGAGATCCAGTCAGAGGTTCGGTGAGAGATCCAGTCAGAGATCCAGTCAGAGATCCAGTCAGAGGTTCGGTGAGAGATCCAGTCAGAGGTTCGGTGAGAGATCCAGAGAGAGATCCAGTCAGAGATCCAGAGAGAGATCCAGTCAGAGGTTCGGTGAGAGATCCAGTCAGAGGTTCGGTGAGAGATCCAGAGAGAGATCCAGTCAGAGATCCAGAGAGAGATCCAGTCAGAGGTGAGCGGCTCCACATCCTGAAACACACACACACACACACACACACACACACACACACACACACACACACACACACACACACACCCTCTGCGTGTTTCTCAGAAGCTACAGATTAATTCAACCAGCAGTGATGCGGCTCTGAACAACGGGATTAGCAACAGCTAATGTCCGGCTAACCGGGTTAACTACCGGTTAACTACCGGCTAACTACCGGTTAACTATCGGTTAACTACCGCTAACTGACGGTTAACTATCGGTTAACTGCCGCTAACTACCGGTTAACTACCGGTTAACTGACGGTTAACTACCGCTAACTGACGGTTAACTACCGGTTAACGGTCTAACTCAGTGACTGACGTTACTTCTGAATATTTGACGGTAACACGTGTGTTCACATCCAGACCAACGGTTCAGACTGAGCCTCCACACTGGATTTAAAATCCAGATCAGTTTTCATTCTCTGATGAACACAACACACGTGAGTCCAGATCGTTTTCAAATGACAGCCGTGAATTCGGTTTGCATTCGATTCAGAGAAGGTTCAAGGTGATTTGACCCTTGACCCCTAGTTTCAGGCTAAAGCTCTGCTGGCTTCATTCATTCATTTGTCCTCAATGATACAGTTCAGAATGTTCTTCATGTGCAGCACATGTTTCCTGTTTTACACTGTACACTAGTTTAAATCAAGTTAGATTTCCTCAGTGTTATTACTTACTGATGTCTTTTGGACTCTTGCTGCTGTGATACTATTTCCCCATTGTGGTACGAATAAAGGATTATCTTAACTTATCTTCTCTGATCTTATCTTGAAGTAAATAAGTCAACAACCTGATGACAGTAACTTTGAAAATTGATTAATTGTTTCAGTGATTTTCTGTCAATCAGCTGATTGATTATCAGGTTATCGACTAATCTTGTGATTTGTTAGAGATTTGTTTCACTTCCGAGTCCGACACAATGTTGAAGCACACTGCTGTCAGTGTCCACATACTTCTGTCCATATAGAGTTCCAGTAATGTACACAGACACATTTTCTGCCTAACAATGTTGTGGCTGCATGATTTTCAATATCTATGCTCATGAACATGTTTTCTTCACGTCACTCCAGACGACTTTGAGAAAATGCCTCAGACCAACAAGTCGCAGAGCGGTGGCAGTGTGCCAGGACAGGCCTCTGCCCCGGACCAGGGCGAGCCGCCACCGGCATCAGCAGACGTTAAGGGGGCTGCTGGCGATGGAGGCGGAGGAGTGGGTCTGGAAGACAAGGGGGATGCAGAGATCATCAAATCACCCAGTGATCCAAAGAAATACAGGTGGGAGAAGGAGGTGTCTCGTTTGAATGTCAGCAGACATTGGACATTAGGATGATTTCAAAAATCTTAAAGGAAAGGGGTGCTGATCAAACTAGTTCACAGACATGTCACCTGTCAGCCAATCACTGGAAACTGTGATTAAGTTCATTCATTCATTCATGTCTTCAGATAAGTCACTTTAGTATCTCATAACATTTGACATGTGAGAATCCAGAGATTAGCTGAATATCATTTGTGAGGGGAACTAATCGATTAATGGACTGATTGTTTTACCTCCACTGATCAGTGCTTGTTGATCTTAGAGACAAGGAGATAATATCACCCTCTCCTCTCTGCAGGTACATCGAGCTGAATAACGGCCTCCGAGCTCTCCTCATCTCCGATTTCAGTGGGGCCGACGTGAAGGGGGGCAGTGAAAACGGAGAGGACAAGGGTGAACCTGAGGACGAGGGCGAAGAGGAAGATGAAGGGGATTCTGGAGAGGGGTCAGAGGAGGACGAGGAGGACGACAAAGAGGCGGAGCAGGACAGCGACTTTGAGGAGCTGGACGAGGAAAACGCAGAAAAGAATAGTGGGAGCTCTGAGAAACAGGTAGGTGATGCGAATCCCTGATTCAGATCCTTGAAACCAATCAAGGCAGAGGTGGACCTTCAGCTCTGTCTGCTGTGAGATAGAATTACTGTTTTTGTCAATGGAGTCTGGTGGCTTTGAACCAAAAAGAATCTTCCTCGTGAACAAAGCTTTGTCTCTGTTGGAGTCTCTGTCTTCATGATGTTGTCACCTGTCAGTGGCAAACACAAGTATTTAATGGACTTCATTTCCATCATCTCCTTCGCAGAGTTGTGGTTAATAACCCTCAGTGGTCTTGTGGATGCTACATAAGTGCCTTTGAGTGCATATTGTTTTATTGTGTGTGCCTCCAGGCTGCAGCCGCTCTGTGCATCAGTGTGGGAAGCTTCAGTGACCCGGACGACCTGCCCGGCCTTGCCCACTTCTTGGAACACAGTGAGTTTAGGTAGAAAAGAGACTGTGGGTCAGTCAGGGAATGAAGAGTTAACCGTTACACACACGTGTGAGTTCAGCGAAATAAATGCTGCAAAGAAAAACAACCCACACACTTTCAAAAACTTAGAAATGCCTGAAAAATATATTTTTTAATCTAATTTTGTCTCTTATTCTTGAAGTCAGTATTAGATTTCATTCATCATGTGCAGCAGAACCTCCATGATGGTGACCTCTGAAGTTTAGTCCAGATCCTTTTCCTCATTGAGTTACAGCACAGAAAGTTCCATATTAGAACACTAGGAGGCGCAGTACCACCGCTAAAGGCCCAGTGATACACCCACAAGCTCTGACCAACACTGGAGTCCAGAAACGTCTCCTCTCCAGTGACCCAGTAAACTTCTGTGACTGGATGTCAAGTTTCCTCGAAAAGCAGAGAATCTCTTGATCCTGACACAATTTAAAGTCTTATTTGAGGTTTCCTGAGAACATCTTGTCCTGTGTCCTTTACTCAGTTCTTCTTCTTATGATTGTTTCTTTCTGCCTGATGTTCAGTGGTGTTCATGGGCAGTGAGAAATATCCAGCAGAGAACGGCTTTGATGCCTTCTTGAAGAAGCACGGCGGAAGTGACAATGCCTCCACCGACTGTGAGAGAACCATCTTTCAGTTCGATGTGCAGAGGAAATATTTCAGAGAGGCGCTGGACAGGTGAGGCAGAAACTTCTGTCATCTCCTCTGTTACCTTGGTTCACTTTAATTCCCAGTTTTAAGGTTTTCAGTTATTTGAACCTTTATGTTGTTCAAAGTCTTGAACAACTTCAATCAATCTTAACTTCACTTTGTGCAAAATGGTGATATGAGAGTTTTTATCATCTGTTATATGAAGGGTTAAAACGAATGATTTTCACTGTTGATTATGTTCTGAGTTAATCAGTGAGTTGATCCGTTTATGAAATGACGGTGTGACGGTTTGAAGATCATCGGTTTACTCTGATGAGGTTCAGGAACATGAACAGAAATGTTTAATAGATTAATTATGAGTTGATTGTCTGTTCCAGGTGGGCTCAGTTCTTCATCTGTCCTCTGATGATTGAGGACGCCATCGACCGAGAGGTGGAGGCTGTGGACAGTGGTGAGTCACTTACTGTTTTCAGACATGAACTCTTCAGTCCGGACACTTTCTGGACTTTTTCTTTCACATATGAAGACGCAGCAGCAACATTTTCTTCTTCAGTCTTGTTCAGTTTTTGTTTAATCCTGACAAACAAATAAACAAACAAATGGGAGGGGCCAGAACATAACCACCCAAAAAAATCAAGTAATAGAAAAAAATGAATTTTTTATATCAATAAATAAATAATTCTATTAAAATCGAAGGCATCGTCATCTTAAAAAAATTCATTCATGCTGTTTTCTCTCTTTTCATTGACCTCCGTCATCAGAGTTCCAGCTGGCGAGGCCGTCAGACTCCCATCGTAAGGAGATGCTGTTTGGGAGCCTCGCTAAACCTGGACACCCCATGAGCAAATTCTGCTGGGGTGAGACCAAAACACACACACAGACACACACGCACAGACACACACACACACACACAAAGTTGAACTCTTTCGCGCGGTTGTCGTCTGTGATAAGTTCACGTTATTTTGGACGTTCCCTCGTTTATAACTAGATTTGAGTGAAAACTGTTTCTTGCTGACTCATTGTTCACCGCAGCTCAACCATCACATCTGGAAGTAGAGAAGACTTAAACATGTGTTTTGTGCAGAATGACCAGAAACTGTTGTGGTTGTTGTTCCCATCAGGTAACGCTCAGACATTAAAACTGAAGCCCAGAGAGAAACAGATCAACACGTACCAGCGGCTGAGAGACTTCTGGAGGAGATATTACTCTGCTCATTACATGACGCTCACTGTTCAGTCCAGAGGTACAAAGCTTTCCAAGTTGTAGGTTGATAGTTGTTGATGGCTTATACAAATCCTAAACTATATATATTACAATTAAAAATACTTCTGAGTAATCTGTGGAGCCCAGAGCTAATGCTAACATGCTAACAACCATGGATATTAGCATTGTTATGTTTACGTTAATATTCAACTTATGATAATAATAAGTATATAGATATAATGGATTATTAACAGGTGTTCTTATTGTGCAGAGACTCTGGACACTCTGGAGCAGTGGGTGAGAGAGATCTTCATTAAAGTTCCCAACAAGTAAGACAACGCTCAGACTCTGCATTCACACTGACAACCTTCTATTAACGAAGCATCGACTGTTTTACTCCATTTCAATATTAATCTCCGCCACGCTAACACACCTGAAAACTCACGTCACATGTTCATGTACACTGGTCGTGCGGTTTAAACAGGAAGTAGATTGTCTGCTCTGCTGTTGGTTGCTTAGTTACAGAAATTACTACAAACAGCGATAGTGAAAAGTAAGAGAGATTTGACAGCAGGTGTTGGTGACGTTCTGTATTCACTTTGTTTCAGTGGTGAACCTCGACCTGACTTCTCTCACCTGCAGCAGCCGTTCGACACACCGGCCTTCAACAAACTTTACCGAGGTCAGACACTGTTGTTTTTGTCGTGAATGTTATCTCTGTTGTCGCAGTGATTGAAATTAGCTCTAGTCAGAGAAATCACACTTAGTTTATCATATCAAACCAGGTTTCAGAGTTTGTCCACTGGTGCAGAAGCTCTGAGGGTCGAGCGTTATAGCGTGGATCACTGTTTGAAATGTTGCTTTTTTGGCCTGTTTGCTGCAGATCCTGAGCACCAACCACTCATGTGGTTAAACATGTTGTTAAAGTCTGGTGGTGTCGTAGTTTTTGTAGTGTTGTAATCAACCATAATTCAAAAAATGTATTTTCTTTGTGTTTTTTTGAACATTGTGCAGAATCAAGTTTGATTAAGTGTGTGTGTGTGTGTGTGTGTGTGTGTGTGTCTGTGTGTGTGTTTCAGTGATCCCTGTGAGGAAGGTTCATGCTCTGACCATCAGCTGGGCCGTCCCTCCACAGGGAAAACATTACAGGTGAGACAAAGTCTGTGTTTGACTTTTTCTCCTCAGATCAATTGTTCGTTTAGTTTGTAAAAAGTGTTATCTGTGTGTGTGTGTGTGTGTGTGTGTGTGTGTGTGTGTGTGTGTTTCATGTCAGAGTGAAGCCGCTTCACTACATCTCCTGGCTCATCGGACACGAAGGAACCGGAAGCATCTTGTCTCTGCTCAGGAAGAAGTGGGTCGTCAAAATAAACTGAGTCAGAAGCCGAGTTTAAATATATACAGGAGACTCACGGTTGTGTGTGTGTGTGTGTGTGTGTGTGTGTGTGTGTGTGTGTGTGTGTGTGTGTGTGTGTGTGTGTGTGTCTGTGTGTGTGTGTGTGTGTGTGTGTGTAGGTGCTGGGCTCTGGCTCTGTTTGGAGGAAACAGTGAGACGGGCTTTGATCAAAACTCCACCTACTCCATCTTCTCCATCTCTATCACCCTCACCGACCAGGGCTACCAGAACGTCTACCAGGTCCACACACACACACACACACACACACACACACACACACACACACACATTTATGACCTTTTTTATTGCTTTTGCATTTGGAGAATACTGAGTCACTGTTTCATGATGAAAGAGTCGAAGAACAACAACAACAACAATTTCACCAGTTCATCTTCACAAGGTGTTGTGTAAAAGTTTAAGCAAAACTTGTCTGGACTTTTCAACATGTCAGCTTTTCTGGAAATCTCTTTTTTCAACATCTCAACTTTTAATTTTTTGTCATTTTTTCTCGAATGTCTCCAAATTGTCTCAAACGTTTTCACTTTATTTTGGACATTTCAACTTGTTTCTCATGATTTTGAGTCTTTTCTTGAATGAATCACTGTATGTTATTAACTTCCTCTGCAGGTGGTAGATCTTGTGTTCCAGTATCTGAAGATGCTCCAGACTCTGGGCCCCCAGCAGAGGTCAGTCTTCACGAAATAAATAATATTAATATTTAATAGTTCAGTTTTCACCACTGAACTTAAGAGGAGTTGCTTTTAGTCGGCTTTATTGTATCTTTGTGTTGAATGAGTAAAGACACCAGATGTGAACACATCATCACATCAACACATCTGTCTTTCTTAAAGGATCTATGAGGAAATTCAGAAGATAGAAGCCAATGAGTTCCACTATCAGGAGCAGGTACTGCAGTGCACACACACACACACACACACACACACAATAAACAGGAAGCGTAAACACATAACAAAAAATCAATAGCACACGTCATCAAGCCACCAATCAGAAAAAAGACAAAAGTTCTAAAACTCTAACCCCGGCAGGATTAGCCCCGCCCTCCTCCCGCCTCTGTCCCTGTGTTGACCTTGAGGGTTTTTGTGTCACCAACAGACGGATCCCATCGAGTTTGTGGAGAACATCTGTGAGAACATGCAGCTGTTTCCCAAAGACGACTTCCTGACCGGGGACCAGCTCATGTTTGAGTACGATCCTCAGGTAACAATGAGCAGAGAGATCCAGATCTGATCCAGAATCAGTCTGTGCCGAGAATCACAGATTCAATTGAACCATTGTACCTGAGTTACTGACCTCTGACCACCTGTGTGTGTGTGTGTGTGTGTGTGTGTGTGTGTGTGTGTGTGTGTGTGTGTGTGTGTGTGTGTGTGTGTGTGTGTGTGTGTGTGTGTGTGTGTGTGTGTGTGTGTGTGTGTGTGTGTGTGTGTAGGTGATCAGTGCTGCTCTGTCTCTGCTGAATCCAGACAGTGCGAACTTGTTGCTGTTGTCACCAGAAAACGAAGGTCGCTGTTCACTCAGAGAGAAATGGTTTGGTACCTGCTACAGCATGGAGGGTACGACACACACACACACACACTCTCTCACACACTCTCACACACACACATACACACACACCACTTCTGTACTTGTGAGGACTGATTCTCACCTGAATCTTAGATCCAGTTCTTAATCCTCAAACAGACTTTGAGGATCGAACAGTCACTTCAATCACCTGAACACGAAGTCGTCCTCACAGACACAGACTTGTTTCTCATGTTCATGCTTCTCTGGTGTCGTCAGATATCCCAGAGACGTGGGCTCAGCGCTGGGCAGGAGACTTTGAACTCAACCCTGAACTCCACCTTCCTGCTGAGAACAAATTCATCGGTGAGTCCATCACTTTGACTCGATCTCAGACACATAGTTTACGTCCATATCAGCTCATCAAATGGTTAATAAGACCGACCTCCACCATACAGCCGTGTTTTAAAAAGACGATTCCTACATGTCAGACATCATCGATCACTGGGGTTCACATAACCTTAAACCCACGACCCTAATCAAGTGCGTGGGTAACCCCTCTCTCTCTGTCTCTCGTTACTATGATCAACTCTGGTTAAATAATAAAGCAGGAGACACAGAGATCAGTGTTTGAAATGGAGCGTGTCAGAGATATTTTACGGGTTCATTCGTTTTCCTTCTGTTTTTTCTTCTGCAGCGACGGATTTCACCCTGAAAACGTTGGACTGTGCGAACACAGAGTTTCCTGTCAGGATCGTGAACAGTGAGCGAGGCTGTCTGTGGTACAAGAAGGACAACAAGTTCAAGATCCCCAAAGGTGCGAACAGTCAGCACATCCGCCATGTGCTGTTTGATTGGTCGAGGAAATGTCACAGCTGATTGGATGTGATTTCTGATGCTTTAGTAAACTAGTCTCTGAGCAGGAGAACAAATGGTTTCATTGCCTCTCTGTGTTTTTTCTTTATATGTCAGTTGTAACAAACTTCATGTTTAGATTAATTCCATCGTGTCACACCTGACCACGACCAAGACCTCGTCTTTTTTGTGTTTCAGCTTATATTCGTTTCAACTTGATCTCCCCGATGATACAGAGGAGCCCAGAGAAGTAAGAGACTCTTCTGTCACCACACAGCGAAGACCAGAAACACAAACACACCATTTAAAATCCAACCAGTGCAAACAGAAGCTACAGATAGAAATTATGTTTAGAGACGACAGTTGATCCATGACGTCGATGTTGTTATTCTTCGTCCTCCAGTCTTGTTCTGTTCGACCTCTTCGTCAACATCTTGGCTCACAACCTGGCGGAGCCGGCGTATGAGGCCGACGTGGCTCAGCTCGAGTACAAACTGGTGGCCAGCGAGCACGGACTGGTGATTCGACTGAAAGGCTTCAACCACAAACTGCCGGTGAGGAGAAGCTCACTGCGGAGAATTACCAGGGAGTTGATGAAGAAGTTTTCCAGTGTGGCATGTGTGTGAAGAAGCAGCACGTTTAGCATTCTTGGATGTTTTTAACTCTAAAGTAACAAAGACACTATAAACAACGTGTGTAGAGTTTAAACACCTTCACACGCATTTACAATATTTACATCGACGAAGGGCAAAGAAAACGGATCAGGTGACAGATTTAAAACATGAACCCACTCGTCTTCACTCGTCTGTGTTTCAGCTGCTGTTGACGCTGATCGTGGATCACCTGGCGGACTTCAGCGCAGAGCCGGGCGTCTTCGCCATGTTCTCAGAGCAGCTGAAGAAAACCTACTTCAACATCCTCATCAGACCGGAGCGACTCGGGAAGTACGTCACACAACCCGCTGAGGGTCAGGGTGGTGGGTGGAGCCAATCCCAGATCACCTCTTTTGGTCGGACTAAATCTTGTCGCGTTGTTCTGAACCGTGTCCGAGGAACCTTTCACACCTGATCTTTAGGTTCAGACTAAACCAGGGAGGTGTGGATTTGTCCTCTCTGTTCTTTCGGGAGTTAGGGGCTGAAAAGCTCTGGTTGCTTTCCCTCTGTTTCCGGTCTTTATGCTAAGCTAAGCAGCGGCTGTGCTCAGACGTGAGAGAGGAACTAACCTGAACATCGAACTCTCCTGCTCGACTGTAAGATACAATACAACACACTGTCCCTCTCTGTCTCTGTAGAGACGTCCGTCTGCTGATCCTGGAGCACTGTCGCTGGTCAGTCATTCAGAAGTATCAGGCCATCGTCAAAGGTCTGACCGTCGACGACCTCGTGGCTTTTGTCACCGGGCTGAAGGCGGAGCTGTACACTGAGGGGCTGGTACAGGGGAACTTCACCAGCACGGTGAGACACACACACAAATCAACACGTCACAAAACATTTCTTCAGCCTCTTGAACATCTCAAGTCACTGTTAACCCTAACCCTCCTCCACCAAGGAGGTCATGTTTTCAGCTACTGGACAGGTCACCCCGGCTGGTGATCTGGATGATGTTCGGATGATGATTCTAGTTTATATTTAAAGAGGGTTTTAGTTCAGTTTTGATCTGTTGCTGATGTTTCCTCCAACAGGAGTCCAGGGAGTTTCTGCAGTACTTCACCCAGTGAGTATCCTGCTTTACATATTAGTGAACTTATTATTATTATTATTCAAAAGTGATCGGACCCATGAATTCTTGAAACGTCATTAAATGACATTGTTTCCAGTGTTTAACATTTGGATGTTAGGATCAATCATCAGTTTTTATTATTTACCAGAAGAAACAAACCACACGTCGATGTATACGT
Source organism: Paralichthys olivaceus (assembly GCF_024713975.1). NCBI lineage: Eukaryota > Metazoa > Chordata > Actinopteri > Pleuronectiformes > Paralichthyidae > Paralichthys > Paralichthys olivaceus. The sequence goes on along the minus strand of NC_091095.1, from coordinate 706,363 downwards.
TGAATGAAGATATCACAGTCCCACTCGTCTGACTTGGTGTGTGTGTCCCTGCAGGAAGCTGCAGTTCCAGCCTCTGTCTGCAGAGGCCCCCGTGATGTACCGGGTGGTGGAGCTGCCTCAGACAAATCATCTCTGTAAAGTCAAATCTCTCAATAAAGGAGACTCCAACTCTGAAGTCACCGTCTACTACCAGGTGAGAACGACCCCGTCACCACGTCACAGCTGGAGAGAAACGTTTCCCTCTTTATTCTAAAGATCCGTTGTTTGGTTTTCATGTGTGGAAATGTTGGATCGTCTCTCGTCTGCGTTTCAGTCGGGGCTGAAGAACCTCAGAGAACACGCCCTCATGGAGCTGATGGTGGTGAGTGTTGACGAGTTTTAACACACTTTGGTTTGTCAGTTATCTACTGAGACATTTTACAATAACACTAAATGATTAAAGAAATTAAAACATCACTTTATTTTGCTGCTGCAGAAAAGTCTTATTATTTTATTATAACGGCTCACAGGTCACAACAAGTGCACCTGTAAAACTTGTGTTCCTCTCAATGTGTCCTTGTGTCCTCGTGTCCTTGTGTCCTCGTGTCCTCTCAGATGCACATGGAGGAGCCCTGCTTCGACTTCCTCAGGACGAAGGAGACACTGGGGTGAGTGTTGTTCATTTGCACTGATTTAAACTGACCGATGTTTCTAGAACTTTCCCATTGAACCAAACAAACCTCTCTGATCCACCTCCAGGTACCAGGTGTACCCAACCTGCAGGAACACCTCAGGAGTGCTGGGCTTCTCCGTCACTGTGGAAACACAGGCCACCAAGTTTAGGTGAGGTGAATTGTTCCCATGGAGCTCGAGAGAAGGTGACAGCTCAGATCCGAGCCATTCAAAAGAACGTCTTCTTCTCCTGGCAGCACGGAGTTCGTCGAGGCGAAGATCGAAGAGTTCCTGGTCAGTTTCGGGGAGCGTCTGGCGGGTCTGAGCGAGGAGGCCTTTAGGACCCAGGTGACGGCTCTCATCAAGCTGAAGGAGTGCGAGGACGCTCACCTGGGAGAGGAAGTGGACCGCAACTGGTTTGAGGTGTTCACACAGCAATACGTCTTCAACCGGCTCAACAAGGAGGTGAGACCCAAACTAAAGATATTTAGTCCTGGTCCTGGTCCTGGTCTGTGGTTCTCACCTGCTGTGGTCTCTGTTGCAGATCGAGGTTCTTAAGGCCTTCACTCAGGAGGAGCTGGTCTCCTGGTTCCTGGAGCACAGAAACACCAGCAGCAGGAAGCTCAGTGTTCATGTGAGTTTGTGTTGTGGATGGTAAATTTAATTTCTGTTCTGAATGAATGGAACACGTGAAGTTCGGTTCAGACTCAGATCAGAATCTGTCGTATGATGATGAAAGCTTCACGAGATGTGAAGTGATTCTTTAACTGTGTGTTTCCTGTCTCTGGTCAGGTGGTTGGTTTCGGGCTGGAGGAGAACGATCCGCCAGATCAGGGCTCGGACGGCTCGGACAACCCCCCCGTCTCAGCCTACGGCGAAGTCAGCGAGCTGACCTTCCTGTCGGCCTCCTCACCGTCACTCCAGGACGCCACGCTCATCACCGACATCAGAGCGTTCACCTCCTCCCTCCCCCTTCACCCCTACCACAAAATCCTCAGCTAGGCCACTCCCACTGCAGAGCGACAGCAAACTCCACTAAAGACTGACACGGTAACCATGGAGATGGCTAGCTTTGGTAATCACACTGGTCAAAGGCGACACGCTTGGGATGAAAAGAAACGTTTCGGAAATGTTAGTTCTTTTCTTTTATGTGATGATGCTGTGTTCATGTCCTGGAGGAAAATGTAGATCTGAGCTTCTTACTGATAAAACATGTTCAGGATCTATTAGCACCACAACTTTCATCGTCTCAAGTCACTTTACACTTTAACGTCGAGACCATCGACTGTAAATAAAACGGGACGACGCGTCTCTTCCTCCAGAAGAGAAGCCAAAATATCTCTGATTCAAACGCTGCCATCTTGTGGTGATGACGTCATTTACAGTCAGGGTCTGTGCAGTAGCGATCGTGGGGAGGAGCCTTGATATCAACGAGCTGAAACGACAGAAACATCTTTGACCAACATTGATTTAACGTTTGAGAGTTTAACTTGGAGTTTTTAGTTTGGTCCATGTCCCATCTGTTAACATGGAGGAGGAGGTTAATGATCTATACTGCAGCCAGACACCAGGGGGCGATCAAGATGCTTTGGCTTCAGTTTTGGGAGCCGTCATGTCGTCCATCTTTATTTACCGTCTGTGGTTGAGACCTCACAGTGTAAAATGTTTGAACTCTGAACTTTGACCTGAAATTACACCAAGTCTGTGACAAAAAGTTTTTTTAATTATTATTATTATTTTCATTATAATTTGTGGAAACTTGTAACTGAAGCGTCCGTCACAGTTGAACAAATCAATGTGATGTTTTCAATTCTTTTGTTGGTTCCAACCAACAGAACATTAACAAATCTAAATCTTCTCAGTGAGTTGTTAAAATATTTAAACTGCAGCTTCTCAGAAAACTAAATCCAGAGCAACATGACGAGTGATTCACCAGAATTCCTCCTGATTGCTCTTTTAACTGCGAGGTGTGTTTTTCCCAGGTGCAGTGAATGCAGCACGATGTCTCAGGGCTCTGGTTTGTTACAAAAGGGAAGAACGATCATTTCTCACTGAAGCTCGTCGTCATGTGTTTACATGTTCCACTGTCGTGTTCTCTTATTTCAATGTTGAACCTGATCTGATGGCCTGAACCAAACAGACCAGAATGTTTTACAATCTTCTGTTGAGGCTGAGGACGAGTTTCACATTCAAATAATTAATTACATTTTCACTTCAGTGACAGTTAAAAAATAGCTACTGATTGTTAATTCTGTCTTTAAATGATAATTAAAAAATCTTCAAGTGTTTTTGAATTATTCGTCTCACAGTTATTTTGTTATTTTGTTTTCCACCAAATCTTTATTATGAGAAAAATACAAAAACTAATGTACAGAGCAGCGTCATCACGTGATGTTAAATATGACGAGTTCCTGCGAGTCGTGATGATGTAAATGTCCCAGAGTCTCAGTGAGTGTGAGCCGGAGATGAACAGATGAACGGGTGTTGAACTTCTGACGAGCAGCTCGAGGAAATCCAGCTTCTGGGGTTTTCAACCAGCATGCAGTCTGAGCCGCCACTGCGGTTCGGTGGCGCCCCCCTCGGCCTGGAGAAGGACCCCGAGCGACCATCAGCCCACATCCAGCCCCTCGGACCTGCGGGCAGACCTGAGGAGCAGGGACACAACAGGGACACAACAGGGACACAACAGGGACACAACAGGGACACTGATCAACAGCTGTTCCTAAGCTGGAAACCTGGAAGCTGGGGGTTGGCTGCCGTCACTCACCGATCCAGAACGGCTTCTTCCTGGAGAACTTCCACAGCCAGGTCATGTCTCTCCGGGAGCGCACGCTGGTCAAGCTGCTGTTGAACCTGTGAGGGAATCAAACGTTTACACGCAGCTCTGTGGATCCATTAACTCCAATTAGTTCCCATGGCAACCGCTGTGATTTCTGACACCTTTGGGAAACTAAGATTTTTTTGGTTCCACATTTTCCTTGAAGTGAAAAGTTCAACGACATTTAACTAACACAACTGTGTGTAGTGTTTGTGTGTGTGTTCGTGTGTGTGTCTGTGTGTATTACAGCAGTGAGCAGGTTCTCTCAGCACTGGCCCAGGTCGCCACAGACGAGCTGATGATGTAACAGCGTCTCCTGTAGTGAGTCCAACCATCAGGACACGAGCTGCTGGAGGACTGACGACAAAACAGAGACACACCTCAGACACACAAC